>NC_056441.1:28949572-29137072 GCF_018296145.1 Oncorhynchus tshawytscha
GGATAGATGGCGACATTCGTGCAAAACTGAAAGCGTAGCCACGTCACGGACACCGACGCCTTGCTTCCAGACAAACTAAAGACCTACTTTTCCTGCTTTGAGGATAATACAATGCCACCGACGCAGCCCGCTACCAAGGACTGTGGGCTCTCCTTCTCCGTGGCTGATGTGAGTAAGACATTTAAACGTGTTAACCCTCGCAAGGCTGCCGGCCACACGGGATCCCTAGCCGCGTCCTGAGAGCATATGCCTACCAACTGACTGGTGTGTTTACGGATATATTCCATCTCTCCCTATCCCAATCTGATCTCCCCACATGCTTCAAGATGGCCACCATTGTTCCTATAACCAAGAAGGAAAGGTAACTGAACTAAATGACTATCACCCCGTGGCACTCACTTCTGTCATCAAGAAGCGCTTTGAGAGACCAGTCAAGGATTATATCACCTCCACCTTACCTGTCACCCTAGACCCACTTTAATTTGCATACCCCAATAGGTCTACAGATGATGCAATCGTCATCATACTGCACACTGCCCTATCCCACCCGGACAAGAGGAATAGCTATGTAAGAATGCTGTTCATTGACTACTGCTCAGCATTCAGCACCATGGTACCCTCCAAGCTCATCATTACGCTTGAGACCCTGGGTCTCAACCCCACCCTGTGCAGTTGGGTCCTGGACTTCCTGATGGTCTGCCACCCAGGTGGTGAAGGTAAAAAACAACATCTCCACTTCGCTGATCCTCAACACTGGGTTACCACAAGTGTGCGTGTTCAGCCCCTCCTGTACTCCCTATTCACCCATGACTGCATGGCCATGCACGCCTCCAACTCAATCATTAAGTTTGCAGATGACACAACAGTAGTAGGCTTGATCACCAAAAATGACGAGACAGCCTATAGGGAGAAGGTGAGGACACTCGGAGTGTGGTGTCAGGAAAACAACCTCTCACTCAATATAAACAAAACAAAGGAGATGATCGTGGTCTTAGGAAACAGCAGAGGGAGCACCCCCCTATCCACATCGACGGGATAGCAGTGGAGAAGGTGGAAAGTTTTAAGTTTCTCGGCGTACACATCACAGACAAACTGAAACGTTCCACCCAAACAGACAGGAGGCTGAAAAATTTGGCTTCTCACCTAAAACCCTCACAAACTTTTACAGATGCATCCAAAAAGATCATCAAGGACAACAACCACCCAGGCCACTGCCTGGCCACCCCGTTCACCTCCAGAAGGCGTGATCAGTACAGGTGCATCAAAGCTGGGACCGAGAGACAAAAAAAATAGCTTATATCTCAAGGCCATCAAGGCCACCCCTCTTCTTCCTGGATAGATGCTTATTTCTGTCGGCGTGACGCACAATGAATCCCGATGGCTGTACCGACTCTGACAGCATATCCCAAGAGAGCCATGTTTCTGTGAAACAGAATATATTACAATCCCTGATGTCTCTCTGGAAAGCAACCCTTACCCTAATTTTGTCTACCTTGTTATCTAGAGACTAGACATTAGCGAGTAATATACTCTGAAGTGGTGGGTGGTGTGTGCGCCTCTGAAGTCTGACCAGAAGGCCGCTTCTGTGGCGGCGTTGTTTTGGGTCAGCCTCTGGAATCAGTTTGAATGCCCTGGGTGCCCAGACAAAGGATTCGCTTAGGGAAAGTCGTATTCCTGGTCATAGTGCTGGTTAGTTGACATCGCTCTGATATCCAATAGTTCTTCCCGCCTGTTCGCAATAAAACGTAAGATTTTCTGTGCTAACAATGTAAGAATTACATTTTAAAAAGTTTCCTAAGGACTACAAGTGAGGCCGCCCTCTCTGTTGGCACCATCTTGACATTATCTACAGGGACCTGGGGATGCTATCACACTGATCCCATTTCAGCCATTGCGCACACCTCATATTCAGGGTTCTTGGGATGATCAGATCACAGTTCATCCCAGACAATTATAGACATCTACAGGGCGAGGATGATCGCTACAGGCTGGTACCACACTGACCCCAGGTCTGCTGGTAGGAGATCATGAGGTCTATTTTCTCGAAAGAAAATCCAGAGGGAAGGTGTAAATTATCTTCAAATTTGAGAGCGTAATTTCATCTTTAGTTCTACATCGGATAAGAACATTTAGAGGAACACAGCATTTTCACGGTAAGTCCCTTTTTCTCTTTCAGGGAGCAATCCTTCCAGCCCTGCAGTGACCAAAGTTTTCTGTCCTCTCACTCTTTCATTTGACATTTAATTTCATTAAATGTTTTGCCACCGGGCCCTCTGCAGTCTGATAGTAAACTGACATTGGGGAGGGGTGGGGGATGGGGGTTAATGGTGACACAAAGTGGCCCATGACTACAAAGCCGTGGGTTGGTGAGTTGGTCTTTTCTGACTCTAGTCAAGGTTATAGTAAAATGCCCTCTCCCTCCCAGGCTACGGTATGTCAGACAGAGGCTGGCTTCTCTTTGTCCATGGCTCTGAGTAGGCTGCCATTCCAGCAGAGGGGGTGTTGGGTTCTGCCTGTACAACTGACTTAAATCAAAAAATGAATAAGTAAAATAGTGTTAATTTGGTTGTAGCTTATGAGAATCCAAATAAATAGACTACCTATCTACTGACAAATAACAGTTTGAACACTTTTATAATCCAAATGAAATGTGTTGAATGTTGGATGTCTGCCACATTTGATTCCAAGCTTTAACACAGACAATCTTTACTAAGTGAACTCTCTCATTAACTACAGAAGAAGACGAAAACACACTGATTTTCAAAGCAGTAATCTTTACTTAATGTTGTGTCTTAAAGAGCTGAAGAGAAGCCATTTTATTGAGCTTGGGTGAGTTTCCAAGCTTCTGGGACGTAGTTCAATCAGTTTGGTTCTAAACCAGAGATGTAGAGAGAGACTTGCATTCTGAGCTCAGTGTCCCAGAGGTAATTTAGCCCAATGTTACTGAACTCCTCACCAACAAAATACATGTTGTCACCCCCATCTTACCATGTTCCATTTTCTTCTTTTTTTTGGCTTGTTGCCTGTGTTCACCTTGCACACTCTGCAGGTCAGAGGGTCATGGATGAACCAGATTTGTGCTTTATTGAAAGGAATATTTTAGGTGCTGGGTAGAATCCAAATCTGTTGCAGAGCATCAGACTTCCCAGTATCCTCCAAGCCCCCCTCCTCCACATCCCCCTCTACCTCTCCTCCCCACCCCCGCCACCCACCCCCTCTGTCTCACAGACCTCTCTGCCTCCTGCATTATAATATGTTAAAATAAAAAGCAATTGAACCTTGTTTCTGAAATTTTATTTCGATATGATGAGGAAGGCTCTGCATATTCTGCTACAGAGTAATCAGTTGATACAGTACAGAGTGGCTTATCCAACCATCAGAGACAGGGCTGAGAGAGAGTGTGTCCTAAATGGACCCTGGTCAAACGTAATGCACTACATAGGGAATACGGTGTCATTTGGGTTGCAGTCTAGCTTGATGCTATTCACAATGGTAAGGATCTTCTGACCCAGTTCCTGTTTCTAATGGACAAAACACGCAGTGAAAGTTGAATAATACACTTAATAACAGAACATCCATGTACCATATATACAGTGTAGGGTCATGTTTATCAGCAGAGAAGCCGAGTCAAGGCTTATAGTTCAGACTAGATAACAACCAGACAGCCAGGCCCCAGCATCCCATTACCACCAGACTGCCTGGCTGTCAAAAGCTGACCGCTGAAAAGGCCATCTAAACTCCAGCCTCAGCCCTAGCCTCTGCCCGGCACAAATGAGCCAGCCGCACTCCTCAGGGTTTTATTGAGCGATTCTCTTGTTATTCTCACCCGTAAGAAGAAGAAAGCAAAAACAACCGGGTCTGAAGTGGAGAAAAATACCTAAAAGGATTTTATCTAGCCCATGCCCCTAGAAAATAACACAGAACTGGTCATTTTAGTCAAGGAATATTTATATGAATATAGGCCAGAATTAGATGAAGATGTTTGTTGGTTTGGAACTGGCTGTGATGGATTTAGTGAAGCTGAAAACAATCCCATCTACAGTACAAGGCTCCTTTCTTGAAATAACCACCCAAATTTTAAATCAGACTCCATTTGTTTAAAGGAGAGACCACCTCTGAACCCTCCACTGAAAACAATTCTCTTGGGTGACTCCCATAGGGCTCTCGCCAAAAGTAGTGCACTATTTAGGGAATAGGGTGCAATTTGGGACAGCCATGGTTTTGATGTCTATGATGAGGGCAAGAGCAGATGGACTGAACTTAACCCAGTGTGAAACAAAAGTTCAAAGTCAGATCTGTGAGACGCAGATGGCACTCTATCAAACGTAGTGCACTATGAAGGGAATAGGGTGCCATTTGCGTAGAATAGAGATAAAATAATAGAGAATAGAGACATATTTACATTCAGGAAAATATGCATCTTAGGGAGACAGTTCTTCCCTTTCACACATCTGTTTGCTGTGCAAGTATTATTTCAAGGGCATTTAAAGGTAAATACTATCCAGTCATTAACGCATTTTTTAGTTTCCAAATGTGCCAAACTGCCAGGATCTGTCGGGACCTTCAATCTGAGGCATGTTAAAACAGTAAAACCATATTTATAAACTGACTTCATCACACAGGGTCAATTCAATACAGTTAAGATGCTGGCATGTCATTTATTTCATAGACATCCCATACAGTGATTCTCATTACAGTGTCCCTAATGACACCTTATTCCCTATATAGTGCACTCAGGTAGCCTAGAGGTTAGAGCATTGGGCCAGTAACTGAAAGGTTGCTGGATTGAATACCCAAGCTGACAAGGTACAAATCTGTCGTTCTGCCCCTGCCCGGTTAACTCCCGAATACATGGATGTTGATTATGGTAGCCTCCCCAACACCTCTCTGGTTCAGAGGGGTTGGTTTAAATGCAATATACACTTTTCAGTTGTACAACTGACTAGGTATTCTACTTTTGACTAGAGTCGTACCGGCCAAATAGTGTCCCCCTCTACATCACAATGGGATTCAATAAACTATTCGCGTCCATTGCTATATCATTGGTGTGATGACCAAATTATTCAAATTTTGAAGATCGCTACAGCCTAAACTACATTCTTTTCATCATCGTTATGCAAACAAGGCTGATTTCCGCGTCAATTTCACTGTTTATTTAAGCAAGTTTTGTTTTTTGTTTAGCTAATTAAATGAAAACATTAATTCAAACTACTTTTGGGTACCTTGTTAACATTATAACATGAAATCCATGTCTTAAACATTACTACATTTCAGAAATGGCAAAGAAAACGTGATAACCCCTTCATAACTTACAGATCACCCCATTCATGTGGGGTGATAACCCCCTCATACCTTACGGATCACCCCATTCATGTGGGGTGATAACCCCCTCATACCTTACGGATCACCCCATTCATGTGGGGTGATAACCCCTTCATACCTTACAGATCACCCCATTCATGTGGGGTGATAACCCCCTCATACCTTACAGATCACACCATTCATGTGGGGTGATAACCCCTTCATACCTTACAGATCACCCCATTCATGTGGGGTGATAACCCCTTCATACCTTACAGATCACACCATTCATGTGGGGTGATAACCCCTTCATACCTTACAGATCACACCATTCATGTGGGGTGATAACCCCTTCATACCTTACAGATCACACCATTCATGTGGGGTGATAACCCCTTCATACCTTACAGATCACACCATTCATGTGGGGTGATAACCCCTTCATACCTTACAGATCACACCATTCATGTGGGGTGATAACCCCTTCATACCTTACAGATCACACCATTCATGTGGGGTGATAACCCCTTCATACCTTACAGGTCACACCATTCATGTGGGGTGATAACCCCTTCATATCTTACAGATCACACCATTCATGTGGGGTGATAACCCCTTCATACCTTACAGATCACACCATTCATGTGGGGTGATAACCCCTTCATACCTTACAGATCAGCCCATTCATATGCAAATCTGTTTGATTCATACACTGGCTTGTCTGACTGTTGTGTTTTCATTTTAACCTGCCCTTCCCTTATCTACACTGAAATAATATCATTTGTGAGGGGGAAACTATTTGACCAGCGGACATTATTTGGCGTGACAGGCCCTGGTCAATAGTAGTGCACTATAAAGTGAATAGGGTTCAATTTAGGATGCACCCTGAGTCAGAAGTACAGGTTAATTAATCCTTTCTACCACAGTAAATCTTGTGTTACATTGTCCTCCCTACCACATTTGTTTTTTTTGTGTTTTAAAAAAAAAGTTTGGTTTGGTTTTACTATCCTTGTGGGGACCAGTCCTCACAAGGATAGTAAAACCAGGGCAATAAAAAATAAATTTCGCCAGTCCACACAAGTAACAATTATATTATTTTAAGTAATTATTTTAAGTAATTATTATATCATTTTTAATGGGAATCAATTGTTTGGTCCCCACAAGGATAGAAAAACAAACTTGTGTGTGTGTGTCTACAGAGCAAGAGAACGCCGGGAATAAAGCTGTCTCACAGTGACAGCCAGGATCGTGACATTCTTTATGGACATTCATAATCAAATAAGCCATTTAACTGCTCTTACTCTGCATTAACTCAGACAGGATAATCCCAGATAAGTCTTGGCATTATAAGGCACTCCAGAATGGAAGTGAAGCCACTAACTGCTATCCCCCGGCGGTGATGAGAGAGTTCACACACAAACACATCACGTCAGTGTTATTGTCCGGGGACTTGGCATCAGAGTCAAAAGAGAATCACTCCCTCTAATGGAAAACTGTTGCCTGACTACTATTCCACTGACAACATCAGCTGAGAGGAATAGAGAGAGGGAACAGGGTGCCATTTTGGATGCAGCAACAGGCATATGCACAAGTAGAGCTCCTTTATGGAAGGTAAGCTATTTTAGATCGGTTTGGGTACCCTGTGTGTCCTGAATGCCGTCTTTCTGAATTTCATTTTTCCTCCCTCTGTATGTCACAGACTCTTATAAGAGCATCAAGCTGGGCTATCTAAGCTTCTTGGCATACAATAAGGCACTGCAAGTGAATTATTTATTCATTTGAGTGGATTATTTATTCGGTAATGAACAAAACCAAATGCAATTAGAAGACTATAATTTTGCGCAATAGGATGTCAGGCCTGTGGCATACTGCATTATTAATTTCTATCTCGTCCTTGGCGGTCGGTGTGTACAGCAGTGGAGTTTGGTGGGAGGAGTCAAACATGTGGTTTCCGTATGTTGATGTGTTTGATATCCTTCCTGTATATCCTTCCTGTTTGGCCCTGTCCGGGGGTGTCCTCGGATGGGGCCACAGTGTCTCCTGACCCCTCCTGTCTCAGCCTCCAGTATTTATGCTGCAGTAGTTTGTGTCGGGGGGCTAGGGTCAGTTTGTTATATCTGGAGTACTTCTCCTGTCCTATTTGGTGTCCTGTGTGAATCTAAGTGTGCGTTCTCTAATTCTCTCCTTCTCTCTTTCTTTCTCTCTCTCTCCAGTTTCAACTGTTCTGCCTTATTATTATTGGACCATGCTGGTCATTTATGAACATTTGAACATCTTGGCCATGTTCTGTTATAATCTCCACCAGGCACAGCCAGAAGAGGACTGGCCACCCCACAAAGCCTGGTTCCTCTCTAGGTTTCTTCCTAGGTTTTGGCCTTTCTAGGGAGTTTTTCCTAGCCACCGTGCTTCTACACCTGCATTGCTTGCTGTTTGGGGTTTTAGGCTGGGTTTCTGTACAGCACTTTGAGATATCAGTTGATGTACGAAGGGCTATATAAATAAATTTGATTTGATTTGATTTGATACCTTTCCATTTATTCTATTCTAGCCATTACAATGAGCATGTCCTCCTATAGCTCCACCCTCCAGCTTCCTCTGGTATACAGTAACACAGTAAACATCATAATGTGGGGAAGGAGGACACAAAGAGACACTAGGATGGTTCACTTTCAGTTCAGCCTACTTTAGAATGTACATAAAATGTATACAGAGCCAGGCTGCTTTCCAAATGGCACCCTATTCCCTATATGGTACACTACTTTTGACCAGAGGCCCTGAGGGAATAGGGTGCCGTTTGAGATGAGGACTGCATGTGTCTCTGTGAAGAGGAAGAAAATCCCTGACAGATTCTGCCAGAAGATACTCCATTGCCGGGCTGGTCTCCTGTCTGTCTCTCTCCAGGTTAGGAGAAGTGTGATACAGGTCTCCTGTCTGTCTCTCTAGAGGAGAAGTGTAATATAGGTTTCCTGACTATGGTTGTAAAGGCTGGGGGAAGTGTGATAGAGGTCTCCTGTCTCTTTCTCTAGAGGAGAAGTGTGATACAGGTATCCTGTCTGATTCTCTGGAGGAGAAGTGTGATACAGGTTTCCTGTCAGTGGTTCTAGAGGCTGCATGGGAGAAGTGTGATGCTGGTCTGCTGTCTCTCTCTCTCTCTCTCTCTCTCTCTCTCTCTCTAAAAGTTAGAAGAAGTGAGATGCTGGTCTGCTCTCTTTCTCTATAAAAGCTGGGAAAAGTGTGATACAGGTTAATTGTCTGTCTCTCTAAAAGCCGGGAGAAGTGTGATATTGTTCTGTTGTCTGCCCCTCCAAAAGCTAGGAAAAGTGTGATACTGGTCTGCTGTGTCTATAGGACAAGTATGAGGAAGTGTGATCTACACATTAACTTCTTCCTTTTACATTTCCTCTATAGGGTGCGCTGCTACAACCTTCACAGAATTAAGCTGAGTTTATTTGGAGGGAAATTAAATGTCCAATGTTTAGTCTGTCAAGAGATCAAATATCCAGACTGAAGTTTCTTCATCTGGTTTCTTCAGCTGTGAGATGTGTTCTTCTTTCCTTTCCAAATGTCCAAATCCAGTCCTGAAATGTGATTCTTCTGAGAGCTGTCTGGAAGCTAAATCTTAAGAGTCATGTCATTCCAGCTATGTTTTGTTTCACCCTAAAAGGATACAAAAAGCTATGATTAGTAGCTTGACCAACACAAAAACAACAACAACAATATTATCAACAACAACAAACTCTTTAATCACTTTTAGTTTTTAAGATATTGTCATCGTGGACTTACAAGAGCTGGGCTCCTCTTTTAAGTTAATGGATTTTTGTCAAAACCAATCAATAAGTCATTATCTGTGTCTGTTGATGGAGAGGAGACGAGAACCCAGCTAGCGCTCAGCTCGCTATCATTTTCAAATGGCTCCAGTTGGAAGGGCCTAGAGGTTGGTTCAGATGGCACTGGGCCCATGACCACACAGAGCTGAACTCCTCTTTGTCCTAATCACACAGACAATAAGGGTGGCAGTGGTCCCGCATGGCATTCATACATTGTGGGCCGGTAAAACAGGGAGGATTATGGTTTGTGTTCCATTGAGACGTCCAGGATTTCTCCCCAGTCTGGAGACTATCCCAGAGGAACAGCTTTCCTGAACCGCAATAACATGTGTTTACCATGTTTAACACGAGGTAGTAACAAGCCCTTCAGCCATGTCCCCCTGCTGCTTAGTAGCAGTACAATATAGCCCCGTTTCCACTGTCACTTAAAATTAGGGCCAAATTCAAGCTGGCTCGAATGGAATTCTCAAATTCGAGCTGGGTTGAGGGATAGCCGGGCCAGCGCAGCCCAATTTCACAACTGGTGCCAGCTCGATTAGAATTCGGGCTGGTGACGCTGTTACCATGCAACCACCAAAATAATCACTGCTGGATAATCACGCAATGTTTAGCTAGCTCATCTGGGCTTGTTGCTGTTAGCTAGCACATGGACAAGCAGTACTGCAGTAGTCAGACATGACACAAATTACCCCATAGCGGGATACTTCATTCACTTTGCACTACATAATAAACCTTTATGAGAACTGTCAGCCCTCGAATGCTAGCTACCTAACGATTAGCTAGCAAACCAGAGTTGAAACAAGCTAGCTAGCTAGCTAATGTGAGCTAGCAGGAATTTTAGCTGGCCAGGTTGTATTGAAAGCTAGCTAGCTAGCTACATCTCATCAAACCTGTCGCCTGGTTTGCTTGGTTAGCTTGCTAGCTAGCTAATAGCCAATACCATGGCAAGCAAAGTAGGAATTCAGCTAACTAGTTAGCCTGTTATGCTAGTGTAGCAGATGTTAAAGTTCTATGTGAATTTCACCAGGTTCATATATTAATATGTCATGTTGATTTGTTATTATGCATGCCTGCATCCTGGGAGTATGGGAGTGTGTACTTACGTTTTGCCCTGCGTGCTCGTGCTCAAATCATTTTTGATGCGCTATGGGAGGTAGGCACGCTTTTTCTGTCTTCAGAAAAGTTTGATTCTTTTAAGTACAAAGTCATGCACACAGTGTTTTGTTCATGAATAATGATGTATATTTAGAGGTTACTCATAAGTGGATGGTATTGTTAAGATGCACTTGTAACTGTACTCTTTGGGATGATATCAACATTCTGAATTCAACATGTGGTTAATAGCTAGCTAAGGTATTAGCAGGCTATTGTATGTGTGAACGATGGCTTGCTCCTCGAATGATCCCAGTCCCTCCTATTGTGCATCTGTTGTAGAAAGAGGGACGATTCTCAGAACATATGTGCTCTACAAATGTTTTATTTCCTTTTGGATGCAGGTATGTGGTTTTATCTATGTAAAATATGTTATGTATACTAAGGAGAGGCTGTACTAATTTTCGTATTCAAAAATCATTTTGATGCACTATGAGAGAAAGAGGCGACGATTCACAGAACATATGTGCTCTACAAATGTTTTATTTCCTTTTGGATGCAGGATGCAGAGTGAATGCTGCTTAATTAAAACTACCTCATCTCCAAAGTCCACGTCTATAGTCTCAATCAACCCCACACACAACGTAGAGTTACAGAGGTGCAGTACAGCACCGGTTACACTAGTGATGACACTAACCATTTATCTAGCTATCGTCAGCAAGCTAAATACATGGCTCTGAATCTGGCTGGCATTGGCAGGAGTATGGGGTAATGTTAGTTACAGCATTGTGAGGGTAGATTCAATTCAAAGTGCCAATGGAAACGGGTCTTACAGTGGTTGCTCAACTAAAAGTTCTGAGATTATGCTGCGGGATTTAGAGGTCATTTGTGGTTTAGTACGGTACCCTGAGTCCCTGCTTCATTGCTCCAGACTAGCGCAAGGGGGAGTTAAAGCTCGGATTATGCTTTTGGGTCCCAAGGCGCCAATGTGTCTCTAGGCGCTAATGTGTCTCTAACTGACAATGAATGGGCGACATGAACCAAGTAGAAACTGATATTTGTGCACAACTTCAAAATTGAATTTCAACGAACTGAATGATGATAATGAAGAAGGTGGTTGAATTTAGAACAATAGTGTAGGAATTGTCCCAAAAATACACATATTTGTTGTTTCTACAAGTCAGTGTTACTTACTGAAACTGTTG
Organism: Oncorhynchus tshawytscha; assembly: GCF_018296145.1. Taxonomy (NCBI): domain Eukaryota; kingdom Metazoa; phylum Chordata; class Actinopteri; order Salmoniformes; family Salmonidae; genus Oncorhynchus; species Oncorhynchus tshawytscha. The sequence goes on from NC_056441.1 coordinate 28,960,998, forward strand.
TTACACTAAGGTTTTTATTCTAAGAGAAATTAAAATGTTCATTTAAATTCCATGATATATTTAAGATATATGTGTTGACTGAATATGAGCAGGTGATGTCTGCTACATAACCAAGTTGATGGCGCAGTCATATAGCCTCGGCACCGACATACTACTGAGTGACTCCTCGTTCATGGCTTTGGATCAAAACAAATAAGCACAAACATTCTTTCTGATAGTCTTTAACCTCTAGTAACACCCCATCCCGGATCCAGGAGCGTAATCATCGACTGACACTAATTAGCATAACGCAACGGACATAGATATTACTAGAAAATATTCCTATTCATGAAAATCACAAGTGAAATATATTGAGACACAGCTTAGCCTGTTGTTAATCAACCTGTCATCTCAGATTTTCAAAATATGCTTTAGAGCCAAAGCAAGACAACCATTTGTGTAAGTTTATCGATAGCCTAGCATAGCATTGTGTCCAGCTAGCAGCAGGTAACTTGGTCACGAAAATCAGAAAAGCAAATCAAATTAAATCGTTTACCTTTGATGAGCTTCGGATGTTTTCACTCACGAGACTCCCAGTTAGATAGCCAATGATCCTTTTTTCCCAAAATATTATGTTTGTAGGCGAAATAGCTCCGTTTGTTCTTCACGTTTGGCTGAGAAATCGACCGGAAATTGCGGTCACGACAACGCCGAAAAATATTCAAAATTATCTCTATAATATCGACAGAAACATGGCAAACGTTGTTTATAATCCATCCTCAAGGTGTTTTTCAAATATCTATTCGATAATATATCCACCGGGACAATTGGTTTTTCAGTAGGACCGATTTGAAAAATGGCTACCTCTGTATTTTACGCGAGAATCACTCTGAGAGCCATCAGGTGACCACTTACACAATGTAGCCGCTTACGGGTATTCTTCAACATAAAGGTGTAAAACTATGTCACAATGCTGTAGACACCTTGGGGAATACGTATAAAAGGTAATCTGGTTGATAGCCCATTCACTGCTCAATAGGGACGCATTGGAATACAGAGCTTTCAAAACATGAGGCATTTCCGGATTGGATTTTTCTCAGGCTTTCAATATCAGTTCTGTTATACTCACAGACAATATTTTTTATAGTTTTGGAAACTTTAGAGTGTTTTCTATCCTAAACTGTCAATTATATGCATATTCTAGCATCTTGTCCTGACAAAATATCCTGTTTACTTTGGGAACGTCTAGTCACAAGAGGTTTTTAAACCTCTTAAGGATTAGCCCCTTTTTTCAATTTTTGCCTGAAATGACATACCCAAATCTAACTGCCTGTAGCTCAGGACCTAAAGCAAGGATATGCATATTATTGATACCATTTGAAAGGAAACACTGAAGTTTGTGTAATTGTTAAATTAATAAAGATATATTTTGGTTATCCTGACCAGGACACCATGTATTATAGTGTATAAAAGGAAAAATATTACCATCTCTTGTCAAGGCAATTGATCAGCATATAGGGGCTCGTGAATAAGCATTTCACTGTAGAATTTGGCGCATGTGACTAATATAATTTAATTTGGTATGATGTTATTTTCCATATGGATCGTAACAAATTACTATGGGAATAAATATCACTGAATGACAGAAATATTGGAACAAAGTAGGCTAATGAAGTTTTAAAAAATGTTGCTTACTGGAAAATACTCTTTCAAAATGAATGGAAAAGGGAAGTGGAAGGAATAAAAGACAGTATTCAGAGGTCAAGACAGCGTTACTCTGAGACAGGCATGGGGACTGGTCTTGATAAATCAACAAGATTTGTATTTTTCGCTGAATCTCTGTTTGGGTAATAGTTAGACTACAATTAGGGTGTGGAAATGTTAGAATTATTTTGCTCTGACTGTAGTACTGCAGCCTACTCCTGACCGGTCACGTTGTACAGCGCCATTGTGGGCTATTAGCAGGACAATAGACTCTTGCCAACACCTCTCTGTATTTTGATACTTTGTGCAAGGCAATTGATCAGCATTAAAAACTTCGTGGATTGGGCCTCCCAAGTGACACAGAGTCTAAGACACTGCATCGCAGTGCAAACTGCGTTGCTACAGATGCTGGTTCGATACCAGGAGACCCATGAGGTGATGCACAATTGGCCCAGTGTCATCTGGGTTAGGGGAGGGTTTGGGTGGCCGGGATGTCCTTGTCCAAAAAATAGGCATGGTGGGCTTTTGGTTTCTCTAATTCTAAAAACATAAATAATTATTTTGGCCTTTATAAATATTTATTCAGTTTACAATCACTCACTTTCGGTTATTTGAAAATTAAATCATCTCCATAAAAAAAAAATTGTAATTTTTTTAAACAAACAATTTAGAATCCTCCAATCCTCTCAATGTAATTACTTGCGAAGAGCCATATAGATTGCAAAATAGTTGGGAAGAGATTTTCGATGGCACATGGTTTATGAATTGACATGCAATTTTCTGTTCCTCCTGAACAATAGTGTAAGAATTTCTATTCCTCTGTCCTGCAGCACACACCAAAAAAATACACTTATTTTTTTGGTTTCTACTTGATCCTAACAAGCTGTAGCTGGACTGTTGCATATTACTTACTAAAAATGACATAAAAAGCGCACATTTGTAAATCCCAAACTCTAAAAGTAATTGGAAAGGTAGATACAACTTATTTGTGACATTATGGTTGCAATAAAGAATGTAAAGGAGTGTAACGGATCTCGTCCTCCTCTTCTGAGAAGGAGTAGCGAGAAGGATCGGAGGACCAATGCGCGGCGTGTTAAGTGTTCATGATGTAATATTTAATTAATCAAAATGAACACTGACATACAAAACAATAAAGTGAACGAACGAAAACCGAAACAGTCCTGTCTGGCGACATAAACAAAGACAGAAAATAAACACTCACAACTCAAAAGTGAAACCAGGCTTCCTAAGTATGATTCTCTATCAGGGACAACGATTGACAGCTGCCTCTGATTGAGAACCATACTAGGCCGACCACAGAAATCCCAAATTATAGAAAAACGAACATAGACAACCCACCCAACTCACACCCTAACCATACTAAAACAAAGATATAATAACAGAACTAAGGTCAGAACGTGACAACGAGATGCTGTGTTTTTATTTACAGCTGGAGGCATTTTGAAAACAGGTTTTCAAACACTTGTTTTTCACTGTAGTACTGTAGCAAGTTTAGCCCAATATGCAAACAATGTTTCCTATTAGCAGGACAATAGATTCTTCACGGCCCGGCTACTGTAGGTGTGAAAATCCTCCAATTTACAATGTATTCGATGCATAAGTTCTATAAAGTGTTCGATTTCTAATTCAAGACCTCATGCAACCGTGTGTATGTTGCTCTTTAAGAGCACACCTGGATTGTACATTATTTCAAAACTATTCTTTAAAAAATGATTTCAACACTGTCTCAGGTTGCTGGACATTGCTGGACAACCATTTTCCATCTACAATTTTGCCTGTGCTTAGCTTTATTCCGTTTCTTTTTATCCTAAAAAAAAACTCCCTAGTCCTTGCCGATGGCAAGCATACCCATAACATGATGCAGCCACCACCATGCATGAACATATGAAGAGTGGTACCCAGTGATGTGTTGTGTTGGATTTGCCCAAAAACATAACACTTTCTATTGAGGACATAAAGTTAATTTCTTTGCCATTTTCTTTTTTTGCAGTTCTACTTTATTGTGCTTAATGCAAACAGAATGCATGGTTTGGATTATTTTTTTTATTCTGTACAGGCTTCCTTCTTTTCACTCTGTGATTTAGGTTAGTATTTTGGAGTAACTACAATGTTATTGATCCTTTCTCAGTTCTCTCGGATCACAGCCATAAACTCTGTAACTGTTTTAAACTCATGGTGAAATCCCTGAGAGGTTTCCTTCTTCTCCGGCAACTGAGTTAAGAAGGATGCCTGTATCTTTGTAGTGACGGTGTATTGATACAACATCCAAAGTGTATTTAATAACTTCAACATGCTCAAAGGGATATTCACTGTCTGATTTTTGTTTTCTTTTAACCTATCTACCAATAGATGCCCTTTGTGGTTGAATTGGCGTTTTAAATTCACTGCTCAACTAAGGGACCTTACAGCTACTGTACCTTCAGAAAGTATTCATACCCCTTGACTTATTCCAAATGTTGTTACGTTACAGCCTTATTCTAAAATTGATTAAATCGTTTTTTTCTTCTCGTCAATCTACACAAAATACTCCATTATGACAAAGCAAAAACAGGTTTTTATAAACTTTGACAAATGTATATATTTTTTTGACTGAAATATCACATTTACACAAATCAAATCAAATGTATTTATAAAGCCCTTCTTACATCAGCTGACATCTCAAAGTGCTGCACAGAAACCCAGCCTAAAACCCCAAACAGCAAGCATAAGTATTCGGACCCTTTACTCAGTACTTTGTTGAAGCACTTTTGGCAGCGATGACAGCCTCATACCTTCTTGGATATGATGCTACAAGCTTGGCAAACCTGTATTTGGGAAGTCTCTTCGATTCTTCTTTGCAGATCCTCTCAAGCACTGTCAGGTTGGATTGGGAGCGTCGCTGCACAGCTATTTTTAGGTCTCTCCAGAGATGTTCAATCTGGTTTAAGTCTGGGCTCTGGCTGGGCCACTCAAGGACATTCAGAGACTTGTCCCAAAGCCACTCCTGCATTGACTTTGCTGTGTGCTTAAGGTCGTTGTCCTGTTGGAAGGTGAACCTTTGCCCCAGTCTGAGGTCCTGAGCACTCAAGGATCTCTCTGTACTTGAATCCATTCATCTTTCACTCAATCCTGACTAGTCTCCCAGTCCCTGCCACTGAAAAACATCCCCACAGCATGATGCTGCCATCACCATGCTTCACCGCAGGGATGGTGCCAGGTTTCTTCCATATGTGACGCTTGGCATTCAGGCCAAAGAGTTCAATCTTGGTTTCATCAGACCAGAGAGACCGCGACACAATCCTGTTTCGGAGCTCCATGGACAATTCCTTCGATGTCATGGCTTGATTTTTGCTCTGACATGCACTGTCAACTGTGGGACCTTATATAATAGGCAGGGGTGTGCCTTTCCAAATCATGTCCAAGTAATTGAATTTACCACAGTTGGACTCCAATAAAGTTGTAGAAACATCTCAAGAACGATCAATGGAAAGAGGTTGCACCTGAGCTCAATTTCGAGTCTCATAGCGAAGGTTCTGAATACTTATGTAAATAAGGTATTTCAGTTTTTAATTCTTAACAAATTTGCAAAAAATTCTAAAAACCTGTTTTCACTTTGTCATTATGGGCTATTGTGTGTAGATTGATGGACATTAGTTTAAAAAAAAATCTATTTTAGAATAAGTGTCACGCCCTGACCGTAGAGAGCTTTATATATCTCTATTTTGGTTTGGTCAGGGTGTGATTTGGGTGGGCATTCTATGTCTCTTTTTCAATGATTTGTATTTCTGTGTGTTTGGCCAGGTGTGGTTCTCAATCAGAGGCAGATGTCTATCGTTGTCTCTGATTGAGAACCATACTTAGGTAGCCTTTTTCCCACCTGTATTTGTGGGTAGTTGTCCACGTATAGTTGCCTGTGAGCACTACGTTGGCTTCATGTTTTCGTTTTCATGTTTATTGTTTTGTTGGCGACATCTTATAATAAAGAAGTATGTACGCTCACCACGCTGCGCTTTGCTCCGCTGTTTCCACCTTAGACGATCGTGACAATTTGGCTGTAACATAACAAAATGTGGAAAATGTCAAGGGGTCTGAATACTTTCCGAATGCACTGTAATTGTATGTGTAGGGCACAGAGATGAGGTAGTCATCAAAAAATCATGTTAAACACTATTATCGATGTAATATATTATATGACTTGTTAAGCAAATTTTTACACCTGGACTTTTTTAGGCTTGCCATAACAAAGGGGTTGAATACTTATTGACTCAAGACATTACAGCTTTGAATTGTTAATGAATAAACATTTCTAAAAACAAAATTCTACTTTTACATTATAGGGTATTGTGTGTAGGCCAGTGACACAAAAGGTACATTTAATCAATTTTCAATTCAGGCTGTAATGCAACAAAATGTGGAAAAAGTCAAGGGGTGTGAATACTTTCTGAAGGCACTGTCGTAGACTACTTTTGATCAAGGCCCATAGGTCTTTGGTCAAAAGTAATGCACTATATAGGGAACTGGGTGCCATTTAGGACATACCCTGTATATTTTTAATCTTGGCTAATACTGTATTTGTAACCAAAGCACTCTGGTTATGTTGATATAAAGAAGAGGAATTATCAGACGAATAGCGTTAATTGCAACTCACCTTCAGAGCTTGAGGGTGGTCGGACGTATGATTTCCTGCTGTGGGCTCTGGCACCAGCCTAAAATAAAGGCAATAACATGATTGATTACAAAATAAAGGTACAGAAAGAAAGCAAACTGTTGCAATTTAAAGTGATTCAGAAAAATAGTTTTAGTATGGTTAAAGAGTAATTAATTTGACTTACAATACAACATATATAATCAAAGTCCTATAATATACTTATTGCACACCAAACCTGCTAGAAATATTACAGCTATTTATAATACTTTTAAATTTTTTATATCGAAGTCTAATTAATCCCCAGTGTTGACTCTTAAACCCCTTCAAGATTAAGAAAGACTTAATGATGAACAACTTCATTTTAATTTTAGTGCTTTATGTTTGTCAGTCTACATTACGGTGAGGTTAGGTTGGTTGGGTTTGATTACCTTGTGGAACGGATGGAGGGAGGTCTTTTAAAACAGCTACTGTCTGTCTGCCGTCCTCTCAGTGTGGAGGTCAGCTGGGGTTCAGAGGTCAGGGGTCATTTAGAGTCTCTCTAACAGAGGGGCAGGGCCAAAGGTCAGGGCAGGCACCAGAGGAGAACACAGGGAGCAAAACAAGAACAGATACGAGATCCCCGACATACAAATTCTATACAATTGTGTAAAAGCCGTTGTTTACATCCAGTAGAAAAGTTATGAACAGTCCCTAGGTGTTTCTCCTGGTGTCACTGTTTGTTGCCATTAAAATGTAATAGGACTGCCTATTATAAGATGCTCAAAGTCACTTATTATTAGATAGGCAAGCAAGAAAATACAGGTGCCGCTGCCATTGTTACTGTACATGTTAGTGTACTGTTAAAAATAATGTCAACTGACATATTGTAATCCGTTTTATTAAGATATTACATATGAAAAACACACATCAGAGACTTAAATCTGTGATTGACATTGTATCGAAATCATTACCTACAAAACATTAGCTGAATTGCAATATACAAATAGGCAATATACATACAACACAGTTCTTACAAAATGGTGTTGTTTTGTTACATGAATTCAGTTTTTAAATATATTTTTGTGTTAAAATAATGTTCACTTTTATGTTGTTGTACATGTTATCATATTATTCAGAAGCTAATTCTTGATCAAAATGATATCTCTAAAGAGTCTCAATATACACTACCATTCAAAAGTTTAGGGTCACTTAGAAATGTCCTTGTTTTTGAAAGATTTTTTTTTTGTCCATTAGACTAACATCAAATTGATCAGAAAGTGTAGACATTGTTATAAATGACTATTGTAGCTGGAAATGGCAGATTTTTTTATGGAATATCTACATAGGCGTACAGAGGCCCATTATCAGCAACCATCACTCCTGTGTTTCAATGTCATGTTGTGTTAGCTAATCCAAGTTTATCATTTAAAAGGCTAATTGATATTTGGAAAAGCATTTTGCAATTATGTTAGCACAGCTGAAAACTGTTGTCCTCATTAAAGAAGCAATAAAACTGGCCTTCTTTAGACTAGTTGGGTATCTGGCGCATCAGCATTTGTGGGTTCGATTAAAGGCTCAAAATGACTAAAAACAAAGTACTCGTCAAGTCTATTCTTGTTCTGAGAAATAAAGGCTATTCCATGCAAGAAATTGCCAAGAAACTGAAGATTTTGTACAACGCTGTGTACTACTCCCGTCACAGAACAGTGCAAATAGGCTCTAACAAGAATAGAAAGAGGAGTGGGAGGCCCCGGTGCACAACTGAGCAAGAGGACAAGACCATTAGAGGGTCTTGTTTAAGAAACAGACCTCAACTGGCAGCTTCATTAAATAGTAACCGCAAAACACCAGTCTCAACGTCAACAGTAAAGAGGCGACTCAGGGATGAGGGCCTTCTAGGGCCTTCGAGTTCCAAAGAAAAAGCCATATCTCAGACTGGCCAAAAAAAGAAAAGATTAAGATGTGCGAAAGAACACAGACACTGGACAGAGGAACTCTGCCTAGAAGGCCAGCATCCCGGAGTCGCCTCTTCACTGTTGACGTTGAGACTGGACACAGGAACTCTGCCTAGAAGGCCAGCATCCCGGAGTCACCTCTTCACTGTTGACGTTGAGACTGGACAGAGGAACTCTGCCTAGAAGGCCAGCATCCCGGAGTCACCTCTTCACTGTTGACGTTGAGACTGGACAGAGGAACTCTGCCTAGAAGGCCAGCATCCCGGAGTCGCCTCTTCACTGTTGACGTTCACTGGAGTCGCCTATTCACAATTAGCCTTTTAAAATGATAAACTTGGATTAGCTAACACAATGTGCCACTGGAACACAGGAGTGATGGATGCTGATAATGGGCCTCTGTACGCCTATGTAGATATTCCATTAAATAAATCTGCCATTTCCAGCTACAATAGTCATTTACAACATTAACAATGTCTACACTTGTCACGTTCTGACCTTTATTTCCTTTGTTTTGTCATTATTTAGTATGGTCAGGGCGTGAGTTGGGGTGGGCAGTCTATGTTTGTTTTTCTATGATTTGGGTATTTCTATGTTTCGGCCTAGTATGGTTCTCAATCAGAGGCAGGTGTCATTAGTTGTCTCTGATTGAGAATCATACTTAGGTAGCCTGGGTGGCACTGTTTGTTTGTGGGTGATTGTCTATGTTGATGGCTTGTTTCAGCACAGTTCTTATTAGCTTCACGGTTGTTATTTCGTTTATTGTTTTTGTATAGTGTTTCAGTGTTCAGTGTTTTCTTTATTAAAATTAATGATGAACACATACCACGCCGCATTTTGGTCCTCCGATCCATCTCACCTCTCCTCTTCAGATGAAGAGGAGGACTGCCGTGACAACACTCCATTTATGACCAATTTGATGTTATTTTAATAGACAAACAATTTGCTTTTCATTCAAAAACAAGGACATTTCTAAGTGATCCCAAACTTTTGAATGGCAGTGTACATTATGGAATTTAAGAACGGAATTTAATTAAGAACCTGTATTAAAGTTTCAATATTATCGTCAACATCATTCCTTGCAATGTTAGTTTTGTTAGATTAGATGATTGTGTTTTTCTATTTATGCAAATACAGAATTACGCTCTGGAACACAAACTTCTATATTTCCAAAAGTTTATTGAGCATCAACCAAGAAGAACAATGTAAAGGGCCTACATAAGCGGATAAGGTTAATATGCTAATATACTATTTCTGTTAATGTCTCAAGAACCTGATTTATACAATGTCTGAAAGCATTTCAGGTATTAAAGCCCCCCAAAGAATATATGGATTGGAATGAATTATTAAGAGCTTTACCTAAAATGTCTTGCAGCTCTTGATTATGTTTTTCTTACTGAGGGTTTTTACACACAAAAAAAGAAGAGTATGAGCTGAGATTGAAGATTGATTAAACGGGGGAAATTAAACAGAAACACACACATCTACAAGTTTTAAGACAGGAATAAAACAGTTGACACTATCCACAATGATTCCACGCCATGCTTTTATAAGCCCTTTAACATTAAAGAACTATCATTTACAAAAGGAGATAAAACAACAATATTTATTTCAGGATCTTTTCTGATTGGAAAGGTTTCATTTGCAAGGGACAGGCAAAAATATCTACAATACTTCACCTCTCTACAACTAAATCACTAATATATTACCAATGACCAATCACTCTATAACCGGGTCCAGAATATTTAGATATCTACTTGTTTAGGAGTGGGTAGATGACCTAAATTATACACATTATTCCCGGTGGAAACAGTCTTGACATCATACCAGGGTCTTCCGTTTTTTAAACACATGTTTACGATTGATTTCAAGGTCTTTACCTTCATCATTTCCTGTGTTATTGTTTGGTTTTGTTTGTGTTTTTATTCTAAAAAGAAGGGAGCGTCCGTATAAAATCCATTACTTGATGACACATCCATGAGGGATTGTGCAGGTTGTTGTATAATCAGTTCAATATCTGGCGTAGGGCGTCTCTCTGTACACTCCCTTGGTCGTCCGTGCAGCTGGCGCCTTGCCACGATTAGTTGTCCAGTCCTCCTGACCTGCTTTATAGGGAAACAGCCATAAGGAACACTTCTACACACACACACACACACACACACACACACACACACACACACACACTCTCTCTTGTGTAACTCAGATTTTTATGATGTCAACAGGTTATTGGAACAATATTTTATCATTTTTTCCTTAGACTGGAACTGAGGTAAGAATTCAGCTATCATGCTTCAATCAGGAATCAAACCTGTCAAAAAAAGTTGAATTATGTCAATGGACTAGCTTTCTGAGTTATTTGAGAGACTGAAACTGGAACAACAGAAGAATCCCGGCCTCTGTAGTTCAAACAGACAATCCACCAAGAAGCTTGTCATTAACCTCGAAGGATGCATTTAGATAATTGAAACAGAAGATCAGATAGCTACTTGAAAAGAACCAGTGTAGTGGCTCCTAACAAAAGGTCACAATAACCATTAGCCCAAATCAGACCTCATTCAGGCCCTCTGCTGTCTATGTGCCAAGTGCCTGCTACATCGATGGCAGCCTTTGTGTGATCTCTAGCCAACAGAGTCTCATCCCCGGAGCAGAGCAGAGGCTCACAAAGGACTGTTTTTCCCTTGACATGGTCTCTGCTGGCAGCCCATAACCAATAGTATCTAATAGTCTCTAAACCTGTCACACTTTCTCTGACACTGAGAGACAGTGACCAATGTAACCTTGTGGTTAGAGATCAACCATGCACCATCAACTCTGTTTATCGTTTAAACAGCGCCTTTCTTCGAACTGTCAAACACCTCTTTCTTTTCACCTGTTAGAAAGCATGTAGTGTTGCACTGTTAGCCTCTGTGTGTTTGTCTGCTTCTGGAGGTTATTAACACTTTCCAGCCAGAATTTCTCGCCACATAACTTGTGTGTTAATCTGTGTTGCAAATTGTAATTTGAATAAGCTGCTGTTTCAGTTATAGTAATTAGGTGTGTCCTCACATTTGTCCTATTTCACAATTTGTTGTTGTTGTTGAATCCCACTTCCCCTGAGACAGCTCCAGAGAGGTGGTTCAGAGCCAGGGATCAGCCATGATTTGCAGTGACCCTGGAGCAATTAGATTAAAGGCGATTCGAACCAGAAATCTTTCGGTTACTGGCCCAACGCTCTTAACCGCTAGGCTACCCGCCACCCTATGTTATGAGCAATTACAAAGTCGTTATGGACTGAAGAGAATAAAAGTCCTTTACTTTACAGATAGTGTCTGGTGACAACTGTGTACATTTACTGTGAAGTGCTATAAGAATTGACATCTGCCAAAGCAAGAGGAGACCTGGGTAATGAGATTACATTAACGGCTCAGGGACTGGGACGAGAACCATGCAGCGCTCAAAAAATTTCACCGGAAAATAAAGCCATAGTTAAAGCTGTATTAGAAAAGCAGACGTCAAGGCATATCAGTTACTCTATCACTCATGGTCTACGTGTGAATACAGTCAGGACATTCTGTGGACGTAGCCATGCCCCGCTTTATAGAATTACTGTGTCTTTGTCAGACATCCCCCAACCTTTATAATAACAGGATTGTGTTTGACATTGTCAGAAAAATGTACGTTGTTCATATGGAGTTGCGTAAAAGAGGCCTAATTCAGTTGTGGAACAGGATAATCACCAATAAATGATTTGACCATTAAAATGACACAGACCATGCCTCATGTTATACCATCACTTGGCATTCCGAATAATGCTAACAATACATCTACAACAAATCTGTCAAAACGCTTATATAGCACCTATTAGGGGGAAATTACATTGCATGTGGGTTTAACAGCATTTAAAACTGCTGCGTTGATTGATGAAAAGAGGTCCACACTGAACAAGACAGGTGGTGTGTATGCATTTAAACAACATTTCACATTTGAATAAAGCAGTTAGCCACTGACCGTATGACTCGTATGATTCCTCACCGTTATCCTGTCCGTACTCATAATAATGGTCTGAGCTGTGAAAGGAAAGAAAGAGGAGACATCCATCAGAATCTCTTTCTAACAATAAAACGACATGGCCTTTAGGCCTTAATGGAGAACGATAGAGGAACATCACAGCACACCGCTATCAAATCATTACCTGGGATGAGAATGGCATGAACTGTTCGGGAAAGTGAAATAACGTCATCATGTACAGAATTGATGTACCATTCTGCTGTATGTAACCATAAACATATACTCTACATTACAAACATGCGCACAAGGTGTATGTATACACATCATTTCTTTTCATAACTGTGCCCTCCCTCCCTTACAGGATACAGTACACAATAGATCAGAGAGCCAATATTCACTCAGCAGTTACAGTAGCTGCGGCTGTGCCTTCTGTGCTTCCACATGGCAATTTCCTGGCTATGTCGGTCTCCCCATATCCAGGATATGGAGCTATATATGAGAGATGGCACCTGTAATAAAAAAATAAAAAGGGAGGCCATCTTGAATTGTGGTTCATTTCTTTGCTATTCTTTATTTATTTCTCAGCGGTGCCCGTTGACTTGCTGACAGAACAATTGTGTGCTGGTATCATTCAGTATCAGTCCTATCATTCAAGCCCAGAAAGGTCATTCATCATAAGGCTGCCACAGAGCCGGCACATGCCACCCGTCACAGCTGAGTCTTTTCCCCGTCACCATCTCTGTCACCGTCAGGGCTGTAACCAGGGCTTCAGTCTTAGTGAGGTTCCGTCCAGGACATTTTTGGAATGTTGAAGTTCATTTACTGCATTTCTATATAATAAAAATGTTTTAAAATGCTATTTTGGGGGGGTAATGGGTCAACTTTAGACTCCAGTGGATGATGGAGACAAGAACGAACAACCCCCCCATATAAATTAAAACGTATGAACTGTATTGTTTGCAGTTTGATTGCATTGTAATCTAGGCCTATAGCGAAGATAGGACATGCGGAGATGTTCATATTGAAACATACCTTCTTCTTTTTTTATAGAGTCATTATGAGAACTTAGTAGCCTATTTTTTGCTCCTGCTGAGCTAGGCTCTGTTTAACGTCAGCCTCTTACTTCATCGTTCTAGCTGGCTAAGTAATACTAGCTAGAGGCCTTTAACGTTACTGCAATAGAAGTGTCTTCCGGCAGGTAGCCACCTAACTGACTGTATCTATAAGCAACTATTAACCAGTTTTTGTTTGTTTGGGGGTGGCTGTAGATACGGCAGGAGTCGCGGGACAGTTATAAAATGGCCTTTTGTCCGTTATCTCACAAACACACTGCCATCAGCGTCTCTAGTTGCCCACTAGAGCCGACTCCGAGTTGGGGTAGTTCGTTTAACTTCTCAGGCCATCGGCCTGTTCGGCGAGAGGGCGGAGATAGCCGTTTGAGAGAGTGGTAAATGTGCTGATAAAAAGGCACATCCGGGAGGCAATCCAGGGGACGCAAGCGAACATAACGAACCCATCCTCTGTTCATGATTCCACTCGTTTGCAAAGCGACAGGCGCGATTAGAACTCAGTCAGATCAAGAATATAAGCATTCTGAGTTTTAATCAACACCGGGAGCAGTCTTAGATTATTGACCCGTAATTGATTTACTTTATAGTGTGCAAAATATATATTTCTATTATTATATATTTTTTCGGTGTCCTCATACGTAGTTATGGCCCTGGTCTCCGTGCCTGTCAGTCTGGGGCTTACCCCTCCTCTCTCTGGTTTAGTGCTGGAGGTGACACTAAAGGCCCAGCTGTACACCAGATCAACAAAAAAGGATGACTTTTATGATTTTCGCGTTTCAAAGCACTTAATCACTATTCAACTTTGATTGGCAGCATGTTGATAGTTTTTTTTTTTTTTAACTTAAAGGCACAAGCTGACATGAACAATTGAAATTCATATTAGGGGACGGAGGGGACGGAGGGGGGGAAACGTCTATAGTTGTGGATCTATAAATGTCTGCTTGAGACATTGTCCAGAAAAGGCATTCATGTTGGGTTTCTTCCCCGGGGAGAACATTGACTTGGCATGAAGATTGCATTGCTCACACAGCTCATGACTCAACCAGGGAACAATAACAGCAGAAACAAAGGCAGCCTTTTTCCTCTTATCTAAACTGGACCCCTGCTAAGATGTGAGTGAATATTTATGCTCTGTGTCCACAAAGAGAAACCAGACTTTGTTATTCAGAGTGTGAGGTTTTCCAATCAACCCTCACAGCAGAGGTACCACTGTGAGTCTTACACTGGTGTCCAGCTGCTTATATATACCTGACACCACTCGTCATGGCTTTAGAGAGAGAAACCGAGAGAGAGACAGAGAGAGAGAGAGAAATAGAGAGTGTGAGAGAGAGACACAGGCAGAGAGAAAGAGAGACAGACTGATAGAGAGAGAGACAGAGAGCGAGAGAGAGAGGGGGGGTAGATGTGGAGGGTGAAGGAGAGAGAGGGTGGGTAGATGTGGAGGGTGAAAGAGAGAGAGGGGTGGGGGTAGATGGGGAGGGTGAAGGAGAGAGAGGGCGGGTAGATGTGGAGGGTGAAGGAGAGAGAGGGCGGGTAGATGTGGAGGGTGAAAGAGAGAGAGGGGTGGGGGTAGATGGGGAGGGTGAAGGAGAGAGAGGGGTGGGGGTAGATGGGGAGGGTGAAGGAGAGAGAGGGCGGGTAGATGTGGAGGGTGAAGGAGAGAGAGGGCGGGTAGATGTGGAGGGTGAAGGAGAGAGAGGGGTGGGGGTAGATGGGGAGGGTGAAGGAGAGAGAGGGCGGGTAGATGTGGAGGGTGAAAGAGAGAGAGGGGTGGGGGTAGATGGGGAGCGTGAAGGAGAGAGAGGGCGGGTAGATGTGGAGGGTGAAGGAGAGAGAGGGCGGGTAGATGTGGAGGGTGAAAGAGAGAGAGGGGTGGGGGTAGATGGGGAGGGTGAAGGAGAGAGAGGGGTGGGGGTAGATGTGGAGGGTGAAGGAGAGAGAGGGGTGGGGGTAGATGTGGAGGGTGAAGGAGAGAGAGGGCGGGTAGATGTGGAGGGTGAAAGAGAGAGAGGGGTGGGGGTAGATGGGGAGGGTGAAGGAGAGAGAGGGGTGGGGGTAGATGTGGAGGGTGAAAGAGAGAGAGGGGTGGGGGTAGATGGGGAGGGTGAAGGAGAGAGAGGGGTGGGGGTAGATGGGGAGGGTGAAGGAGAGAGAGGGGTGGGGGTAGATGTGGAGGGTGAAGGAGAGAGAGGGCGGGTAGATGTGGAGGGTGAAGGAGAGAGAGGGGTGGGGGTAGATGTGGAGGGTGAAGGAGAGAGAGGGGTGGGGGTAGATGTGGAGGGTGAAGGAGAGAGAGGGGTGGGGGTAGATGTGGAGGGTGAAGGAGAGAGAGGGGTGGGGGTAGATGTGGAGGGTGAAGGAGAGAGAGGGGTGGGGGTAGATGTGGAGGGTGAAGGAGAGAGAGGGGTGGGGGTAGATGGGGAGGGTGAAGGAGAGAGAGGGGTGGGGGTAGATGGGGAGGGTGAAGGAGAGAGAGGGGTGGGGGTAGATGTGGAGGGTGAAGGAGAGAGAGGGCGGGTAGATGTGGAGGGTGAAGGAGAGAGAGGGCGGGTAGATGTGGAGGGTGAAGGAGAGAGAGGGGTGGGGGTAGATGGGGAGGGTGAAGGAGAGAGAGGGCGGGTAGATGTGGAGGGTGAAGGAGAGAGAGGGGTGGGGGTAGATGGGGAGGGTGAAGGAGAGAGAGGGCGGGTAGATGTGGAGGGTGAAGGAGAGAGAGGGGTGGGGGTAGATGGGGAGGGTGAAGGAGAGAGAGGGGTGGGGGTAGATGGGGAGGGTGAAGGAGAGAGAGGGGTGGGGGTAGATGGGGAGGGTGAAGGAGAGAGAGGGCGGGTAGATGTGGAGGGTGAAGGAGAGAGAGGGGTGGGGGTAGATGGGGAGGGTGAAGGAGAGAGAGGGGTGGGGGTAGATGGGGAGGGTGAAGGAGAGAGAGGGGTGGGGGTAGATGGGGAGGGTGAAGGAGAGAGAGGGCGGGTAGATGTGGAGGGTGAAGGAGAGAGAGGGCGGGTAGATGTGGAGGGTGAAGGAGAGAGAGGGCGGGTAGATGTGGAGGGTGAAGGAGAGAGAGGGCGGGTAGATGTGGAGGGTGAAGGAGAGAGAGGGCGGGTAGATGTGGAGGGTGAAGGAGAGAGAGCGCAAGAGAGAGAAAGAGATGCAGCAAATGATGTTCTCTCTTTCTGTGTCTTGTACACTATGAAACACCTGACATGGTGTGTGGTAATTTGATTTCACACCATGTCTCCATACTGGGGTATATTCTTCCCAGAGCGGAACCCCTCTGAATATACACTCAACTACAAACCGTTCCGCTAGAGTACGCCCTGGGAAGCTGAGGGGCTAAACAAGCGGCTTATCCTTCCTGTTGGTGTAAAGCTAAAGGCTACGAGGACCAATAGCTGCTGTCAGGTCCTCAGAGAGCTGCCAACTCAAAGCTTTCCCCTTTCACAAGGACGAGAGGAGGACTCCCAAAGCTGTTAGGCACCTCTAATTTCTGGGTTGACATTTTGTCAATATCCTCACACATAGCCTCTCTCTACCAATGTCCTTTTCTCCTCTATTACCATGGTCTGGTCAGTGAGTCCTCAGGCCTCAGCTACGCCCTGAAGGGCAACGATCCAGGTGAAACAAACTGCTTCAAGTAAAATACAGGTCGTATCCCAAATGGCACAGTCAAACGCCTCCTAGCACTTTTATAGTGGCCCTTTGTAGCTCAATTGGTAGAGCATGGTGCTTGTAATGACAGAGTAGCGGGTTTGATTCCTGGGATCACCCATATGTAAAATGCATGCATGCCTAACTGTAATTCGCTTTGCATAAAATTGTCTGCTAAAAGGCATGTATTAAAAAGCATCAATTAACACTAAACTCAGCAACAACAAAAAAACATCCTCTCACTGTCAACTGCGTTTACTTTCAGCAAACTTAACATGTGTAAATATTTGTGTGAACATAACAAGATTCAACAACTGAGACATAAACTGAACAAGTTCCACAGACATGTGACTAACAGAAATGGAATAATGTGTCCCTGAACAAAGGGGGGGGGGTCAAAATCAAAAGTAACAGTCAGTATCTGGTGTGGCCACCAGCTGCATTAAGTACTGCAGTGTATCTCCTCCTCATGGACTGCAACATATTTGCCAGTTCTTGCTGTGAGATGTTACCCCACACTTCCTCCAAGGCACCTGCAAGTTCCCGGACATTTATGGGGGGAATGGCCCTAGCCCTCACCCTCCAATCCAACAGGTCCCAGACGTGCTCAATGGGATTGAGATCCGGGCTCTTCTCTGGCCATGGCAGAACACTGACATTCCTGTCTTGCAGGAAATCACGCAAGGGACAAGCAGTATGGATGGTGGCATTGTCATGCTGGAGGGTCATGTCAGGATGAGCCTGCAGGAAAAGTGCCACATGAGGGAGGAGGATGTCTTCCCTGTAATGCACAAGCTCAGCCCAGACCATGACGGACCCTCCACCTCCAAATCGATCCCGCTCCAGAGTCCAGGCCTCGATGTAACGCTCAGTCCTTTGACGATTAACGCAAACCCGACCATCACCCCTGGTGAGACAAAACTGCGACTCGTCAGCGAAGAGCACTTTTTGCCAGTCCTGTCTGGTTCAGCGACAGCGGGTTTGTGCCCATAGACGTCATTGTTGTCTGAGATGTCTGGTGAGGACCTGCCTTACAACAGGCCTACAAGCCCTCAGTCCAGCCTCTCTCAGCCTATTGTGGACAGTCTGAGCACTGATGGAGGGATTGTGTGTTCCTGGTGTAACTCGGGCAGGTGTTGTTGCCATCCTGTACCTGTCCCGCAGCAGGTGTGATGTTCGCATGTACCAATCCTGTGCTGGTGTTACACGTGGTCTGCCACTGCGAGGACGATCAGCTGTCCGTCCTGTCTCCCTGTAGCGCTTTCTTAGGCGTCTCACAGTACGGACATTGCAATTTATTGCCCTGGCCACATCTGCAGTCCTCATGCCTCCTTGCAGCATGCCTAAGGCACATTCATGCAGATGAGCAGGGACGCTGGGCATCTTTCTTTTGGTGTTTTTCAAAGTCAGTAGAAAGGCCTCTTTAGTGTCCTAAGTTTTCATAACTGTGACCTTAATTGCCTACCGTCTGTAAGCTGTTAGTGTCTTAACGACCTTTCCACAGGTGCATGTTCATGAATTGTTCATGGTTCATTGAACCATGGGAAAGCATGGGAAACAGTGTTTAAACCCTTTACAATGAAGATCTGTGAAGTTATTTAGATTTTTACGAATTATATTTGAAAGACAGGGTCCTGAAAAAGGGACGTTTCTTTTTATGCTAAGTTTATATAAATAGTCACAAATGGAATGTGGCTAGAAACATGTCAGGAACTGAAACAATCCCAACTTAATTTATATTTATATCACAAGCATGTGAACATTTATTAACAGCTAATGATGGAGAGGAGCAAGGAGGAACCCAGAGACCACTGTACTATGCTGGGTGTTTATATCTCAGGGAGAAACCCAGAGACCACTGTACTATGCTGGGTGTTTATATCTCAAGGAGAAACCTAGAGACCACTGTACTATGCTGGGTGTTTATATCTCAAGGAGAAACCTAGAGACCACTGTACTATGCTGGGTGTTTATATCTCAAGGAGAAACCTAGAGACCACTGTACTATGCTGGGTGTTTATATTTCAAGGAGAAACCCAGAGACCACTGTACTATGCTGGGTGTTTATATCTCAAGGAGAAACCTAGAGACCACTGTACTATGCTGGGTGTTTATATCTCAAGGAGAAACCTAGAGACCACTGTACTATGCTGGGTGTTTATATCTCAGGGAGAAACCCAGAGACCACTGTACTATGCTGGGTGTTTATATCTCAAGGAGAAACCTAGAGACCACTGTACTATGCTGGGTGTTTATATCTCAAGGAGAAACCTAGAGACCACTGTACTATGCTGGGTGTTTATATCTCAAGGAGAAACCTAGAGACCACTGTACTATGCTGGGTGTTTATATTTCAAGGAGAAACCCAGAGACCACTGTACTATGCTGGGTGTTTATATCTCAAGGAGAAACCTAGAGACCACTGTACTATGCTGGGTGTTTATATCTCAAGGAGAAACCTAGAGACCACTGTACTATGCTGGGTGTTTATATCTCAAGGAGAAACCTAGAGACCACTGTACTATGCTGGGTGTTTATATTTCAAGGAGAAACCCAGAGACCACTGTACTATGCTGGGTGTTTATATCTCAAGGAGAAACCCTGAGACCACTGTACTATGCTGGGTGTTTATATCTCAAGGAGAAACCCTGAGACCACTGTACTATGCTGGGTGTTTATATCTCAAGGAGAAACCTAGAGACCACTGTACTATGCTGGGTGTTTATATCTCAAGGAGAAACCTAGAGACCACTGTACTATGCTGGGTGTTTATATTTCAAGGAGAAACCCAGAGACCACTGTACTATGCTGGGTGTTTATATCTCAAGGAGAAACCCAGAGACCACTGTACTATGCTGGGTGTTTAAATCTCTGGCTTCAAGTATAAAAAAAATAGATTTTTAGTCTCCTGCTAGTTCAAGACAAACACAAAATATGTGTCACAAATGGCACCCTATTCTCTACATAGTGCACTACTTTTGACCAAAACACCATGGGGTACAGCCCCATCTCAGCCCCAGCCTCAGCCCCAGTCCCAGCCTCAGCCCCAGCCTCAGCCCCAGTCCCAGTCCCAGCCTCAGCCCCAGTCCCAGCCTCAGTCCCACAACAGACAATCTCAAACAAACAAACCATTTATAGAGGATACCTTTATAGAGGATCTGACTCCAGACCTGCTCGTCCACAGGTATACCTACCGCCTGGCTCTCAGGTTTACAGGTATCCTCTATAAATGGCTGATCCTAAGTACTGATGTTGTCGTTTGCGGCGCCAATAAACAGATGGTGATGTTACATCTGAGTGATGTAGTACATGTCCCTGGTGGACTTTGTTTTCTTACACAGCCATTGCTCTTCTGTTGCTCTGTGATAAACCTGCAGAGATCTGCTAGGACATTTAGAGAGGATCCAGAGGTACTGAGAATAATATCTATAGTCAGCAGTCATATCCAGGGGAGAGGAGACTAAATATTTCATAGGTTTTCCAATGCAGAAGGATGAACATTCAGCGGGAAATATTCATTAGATAGCGAGCATTTAACATAATTTTGATAGCGAAATAACTCATTTTGATAAAGGATATCCTTCACTCTCAGACTATGAAAAATGACACGACTTCCTTCATATTGACATATATATATATATATTTATAAATTTAACCAGGCAAGTCAGTTAAGAACAAATTCTTAATAACAATGACGGCCCTGGGCCAATTGTGCGTCGCCCTATGGGACTCCCAATCACGGCCGGATGTGATACAGCCTGGATTCAAAACAGGGACTGTAGTGACGTCTCTTGTACTGAGATGCGGTGCCTTAGACCGCTGCACCACTCGGGAGAGTGGGTACAGTATGTATGTTGTATTTCATGGATTAAGGCTCTGAAAGAAATACAGCAAAAAATAAAACCAGACAAAAATAGATTAAAACATAAACAGACAGAAAAGGAACTGTACTTGGGAGAATGTGTCCTGTATATTATCCAAAATGAGGATGGTGTAATTGTTTTTGAAAACTCCCTCAGGGATATGCTGTTGATTGCTTGTCTCCACAGCTGATTGCGTACGCAATAATCAATGTTGGACCCTTGCTGCGATGACACAAAGAAGGACTGAACGGTAAGTCATCCATATTACATTCAAATTCACCTCAGATTGTGTCTTGGTCAACAGATGGGCAGGTGACTGCAACGTTATTACGGCCCAAGCATATAGACTGAGGTTACATCCCAAAGGACATCCTATCCCTTATATAATGTACTACTTTTGACTAGGGTGCATAGGGCTCTGGTCAAAGTAAGTGCATTATATAGAGAACAGGTTTCCATTTGGGATTCATCCTCAAGTTTTTCATCATATTCTCTGCAATGCTATAAACTGACATCATTCTGAGAGTGTCTGGAATCTTTCCAAGACAACACTTGAGACAGCAACAAAAACTCTCGTTAGGCCTTACAACATTAAAATATCTCTAGCTCTGAAACAAATTAGGGCAAAATACTGACGTTGCCTGTCAAAACAAATGTTACAAACGGCTGAGAACTGAATTAGAACAATATTAAAAGGATCAAACGTGCAAGTAAAGTTATTACAGAAAGTACCCATCGGAGAACTGCATGACCTCTGGTCCTTAGATAGAAATCAATAACATTGTGTAACTAATGAACTCTCTTGAACTAATGTACTTCTGTGTGTTTGCAAAGCCTGAAATATCAGCCACATATTTCCTAGGCCTATTCATGCCTAGATCTGTACGTTTCTATAGTATAACTCTGATTTCTCGGGTACTTTCCACAACTGATTCACACCATGGTGGTCTACATTGGTACTCTGTTCACATACTGTTGGTGGACGACCCACCAAGCCTTGCCATTCAGACATCCATAACTGTTCTCTCCCCTGTGCTCTGTCCTACGTCAAAATGGTTCTCTCCCCTTCGCTGCTATCTCCACAAGTCCCCTGTGCTCTGTCCTACCTCAGAATGGTTATCTCCCCTTCGCTGCTATCTCCACAAGTCCCCTGTGCTCTGTCCTACCTCAGAATGGTTCTCTCCCCTTCGCTGCTATCTGCACAAGTCCCCTGTGCTCTGTCCTACCTCAGAATGGTTCTCTCCCCTTCACTGCTATCTCCACAAGTCCCCTGTGCTCTGTCCTACCTCAGAATGGTTCTCTCCCCTTCGCTGCTATCTCCACAAGTCCCCTGTGCTCTGTCCTACCTCAGAATGGTTCTCTCCCCTTCACTGCTATCTCCACAAGTCCCCTGTGCTCTGTCCTACCTCAGAATGGTTCTCTCCCCTTCACTGCTATCTCCACAAGTCCCCTGTGCTCTGTGCTACCTCAGAATGGTTCTCTCCCCTTCGCTGCTATCTGCACAAGTCCCCTGTGCTCTGTCCTACCTCAGAATGGTTCTCTCCCCTTCGCTGCTATCTCCACAAGTCCCCTGTGCTCTGTCCTACCTCAGAATGGTTCTCTCCCCTTCGCTGCTATCTACACAAGTCCCCTGTGCTCTGTGCTACCTTTTACCTCCACACCTCCACACTTGTCTCCTGTATTGAGTTTTACAACTGTTCCTAGGGGATGTGTCTGCCCTTTAAAATGCTGTCACAGCTAGCCCAGTAACCGCGGCCCTCCTCCCTGTAACCACGGCCCTGTGGGAGCAGGCTGACGAGCCAGGGAAGAGGAAGAGGAAGGGAAGAGGCGAGAGGCCCCTGTAGTATTATAGGTGTCAGGAATGAAATAACACTCTGATCCAAACCGATCTGTGTGTGTCCAACCTCTGTATGACCTCACCCAGAGCAACACCTGTCATCCTCCTCATTTACCTACAGGGAGATCACCCCCTATCTGCTAACACAATGAAAGTCATTCTCCTTCAGCCTCTCCATTCAGCTGACCTTCCAACTGCTTAATAATACCTACACATCTACCGACCTGGCTTCAGGTAATAATAACGTTGGGTTGGGTCGGTATATTAAATGTCGTAGAAAAAGGCTATGACGGCGCTCATACGGAAGATTGACCGCTATTGACTGGTGCTGAAGCTGCCATGGATGTCATGCTGATTTGGCGTTCCAAGATGTTCCTCCAGGCGTTCCCTCTCTTCTGAAACATGTAAATGTCTCCGAACTACTGAGAAGAACCACCGTTTAGCTAAAAGTCTCATGTTTCAAGGTTGTGAACCGTTTCATATTTCCTTTCAATGTGAATCTGCTACATTCCTGTTGACTAAATATGTTATACAATGTTGTTTAGGTTATTATTAGCAATTACAATTGGAAAACAAGTTACATATCTTGTATTTAGCAGGAATAGTATGTCCACCTCAATTATGTCTACAGTATAGTAGACATACAGTGTATTTGCCCAGAATTCCCAAAACAAACTCTCCAGAATGGTTACCCTCTTTCCCCGCCAGGCATAAGGGCTGATATCATACTAGAGACACTGGAGAAACCAACTGTAGTAAATTGCTCTGCTTGTTATCCTGCAGCCAGTGAAGTCCTGCCTGCTTGCCGCCCAGCCAGGGCTCTGATGTGGTTGGTGACTGTGCAGTGAGCTCCTCAGGCTCTGTGAGGCATTGTTAGGGAGACGTCTTGTCCATGGATCCAGTCTAACATTCCCCTGGGTCCTTCCCTGTTCCAGCCCTGCTACTGCTCTGTCCTGCTCAAGCTGAGATTGGGCTCCGGGGTAAAACAGGGCTGTACCTTTTGTCCATCAGCAGATCTAAATTGGATGACCTTAAAAAGGAAATGTTCTGTACCGTATGCACTATAGACCGCAGTATTGTACTGTATTTACTGTACACACTGGCTTTGCAGTGTGGTAAACGAATGGTTTAGGGAACAAGAAAGTCTGTGCGAAAATGGTGCGACAAACAAAAAACATCCAGTCAGCGGCAGTCCTCCGGGTGCAAACAGGTCGTTGATGAGAGAGGTTGAAGGAGAATGGTGTGGTGGTGGCGGTAGTGTAATGGTGTGGGGAATATTTTCCTAGCACACGCTAGGTCCCTTGATACTAATTGAGCAATGTTTGAACACCACACCTTGTAGAATCCATGCCCTGGAGAATTCAGGCTGTTCTGGAGGCAAAGGGGGGTCTGACCCGGTACTAAGTAGGTGTACCTAATAAACCTAATATGGTGTATCGTCACCATGCATTCTAAAGGGCTGCTAGCGTCTATGATGCTCTTACTCTACAGATGAAAGAAGAACTCAAAGGGTCTTGTCTGGTGAACAATATTTCTTAATAATCCATTTTCATATGAAATGATGATTATTTTGTCTGAAAAATAATGTATTTGTTTCTGAGACATTAAAAAGATTACTAGTAAGTCCTGTAAACAGGGAGTGTTTACAAACATATTTACAAATACCCACTGAGAGTAAAAACACATTCTGAGAGTATAAAAAGCAGGCTGGTTGCAATCACCCGACTACACTTTTAACAACACACTGTCATGTTCTAAGAAATTTCAAGAGATATACATGATCATGTAGATGATAAACAACCTACGCTCAAAAAAAAACGTTCTAGGCAGTTCTGAGACTTAAATAAGTCAACAAAAATAAGTAAATAAACTGACTAGTGTGTCTCAGGAGAAAGACGCTGTAAAGTCTGGTAGCCCATTAGTCAGCCTAAGTGAGTGTCTCAAATGACACCCTATTCCATATAGTGCACTACTTTTGCACTACTACCATATGGGCCCTGATCAAACGTAGTGCACTATAATGGGAATAGGGTGCCATTTGGGACGCACTCCATTTCTAACCAGACAACAGATCTCAAAATCTCTTTGAGTCTAGCATCATGCCTCTGGGCAGAACAGAGCCGAGCACACCCCACCAAGCACACACACACCAAACCAAGCACACACACACCCCACCAAGCACACACACAACCCACCCAGCCTCTACATGATGGACTCCATTTGTCTTCTGCCTTAAGCCTCTGTGATTATTCACCACATGGCTGCAGATAGACACCAGGGCTCAGGGCCAGCCTAACCCCAGTGACTCCCTCGCCTCTCTGCAGATCTAACAGGCAGGCAGGCTTTAAGATGTACCCCCCTTTAAGATGTACCCCAACTACATAGAGGACGGGGGGCAGAGACTCTGGCCCTAAGGCACGGGTGTCAAACTCATTCCATGGAGGGACTAGTGTCTTCTGGTTTTTCAATTAAGACCCAGACAACCATGTGAGGGGAGTTCTTTACTAATCAGTTACTAATCAGTTACCTTTACTAATCAAGTCCAAGGAAGGAGCAAAAACCTGCAGACACTCGGCACTGCGTGGAATGAGATTGACACATGGGCCCTAGTCAGTTGCATAACTGAATGCATTCAAAAATATATATCTTCGACATTTAACACAACCCCTCCGCAGGGATATGCCTTTAACAATGTCCACGTCATCAGCGCCCGGGTAGCAGTTGTTGTTGGGGATTAAGTGCCTTGCTCAAGGGCAGTTCGGCAAAAAAAAAAAATTCTGCTGGGGTGTTCGAACCAGCAAACGTTTGGTTACTGGCCCAATGCTCTTAACAGCCAGGCTACCTGCCATCCCAAGAGAGAGAGTGTGTGAGAGATGTAGGCTGCCTGGCCTTGGCGACATATATCCTGACACGGCCACAAAAGAAAACATCAACCATCCCTCCTCACAAAGCATGGGACAGCCTAATATGTTCTTTTTTCTCTCTCTCCTTTACCCCCCTTACAGCTGCCACTAATGCAATTTTTGACATCTTAAGTGCAGCAACAATCAGGCCCTCTTTGAAACTGCCCATGCAAGCAGAACATACAGAATAAAGGCGAGGAGGGAAGATGGTGTGACAACAGCAGGGATGCATCCCAAATGGTGCCCTATTCCCTATTTAGTGTACTACTTTTGAGCAGAGTCTAAAGTAATGCGCTATATAGGGAATATGGTGTCATTTGGGAAGCATCCCTGATGCAGGACCGATAAAAGAGAGAGATGGCAGCAAACAAGCCAACGTGCCATAGCAAAGTCCTTTGACCTTAAGTGACATGGTGAGGGTGATCACTCCCTTGATATGAGAAAATCAATTCTGTGCGTTTAGTTGCAGGGTCTTCTGTTTCTATCAGGGGTTGGAATGGACATTATTTCCCAAACGTTTCATTCTGAACAGAACCATTATTTGTTGGGGTTCCCTTCCACTGCTCCGACTAGCAAAAAATTGTTCTGAACCAGTTCGAACCCCCAAAAAGTACCGGTTTATATTGTTCCTTTCTGTTCCTTTTTAAACATGTGAAATAAAATAAAAATCATTAGATTACGTGACCAATTGGGTTATAGTTGTTTAGGTGCATTGGAGAGACAAGTGACATTTTGTGAGTTGGGAGAGAACGAGACAGGGTGGAGTAGGAGGCTTGACTTGAAGTGCTGGGCATCTTATGACATGTATAATCTGAATTAGGCCCACAGAATTATACCTACAGAGGAGCGGTTTCTATGAAGGAACTTTGAATGTCTTTGAACTTCCGAGAGTTGGCTTAACGTTGCACTAGAGCTAGCTAGCTAGCTAACAAGCTTGTGTTTGCAGAGTGGCACCAGAATTAAAATAAAAACATGGAATATAAATGCCTGGAACATCATTTTAATAACTGGTTCCCATGTTCCAGAACAGTATAGATCACTTTTGTTCCCGGTTCTGATTCTGTTCCTCGAAAAATGTTGGTTCTGTTCCCTGACCCTGTTCCAACCCCTGGTTTGTATTGCATATAGCTATAGGACACCAAACAGCCATGTAGCTGCAGGGTCTTCTGTTGCTGTTACATAGATCCAAACAACCAAACAGCCATTTGGGCTTCATGAGGCAGCAATGGCCTGACACATGAAAATAGGAATAAAAACTATTAGCACAAGGGATCCACTGGTATTAGTCAAACTATGGCATTATGGTTAAAATACTTCATGACAGGACATCAGATTGAGAAGTTACAATAGAAAGACAGCTATCAACATTATTTAGTTCAAAAGCTTGTATCCCCTCAATCTCACTCTGAGCCCCCAAACTGGTTCTTTCATGTTGGCACTAAGTCGTGCACTGTTCATTCCTGGCTGTTCTGGTCGCCCATCCGTATGTTCCATTAGAGTTCAATCTATTAGAGGTTGTTTCATTTCTGTTGGTCATGATGTAAAGGACGTTTCTCTACAGTATCTATAATTCAGAACTATCTCGTTCTCCTTCAGAACTATAATATTCATGACCTCGTTTCTTTTTATGAAATGTTTTTGTATCTCCGTTGATTCTTGGAATTATATCAAAAGTAATTCTAATCCCTAAATGTGAATTGTTCCCCAGCCGATCATTACCGACAGATGGATGCTGTTTTCATAATGACATCCCTATAGTTAGATGGAGATTTCATTTTCAGAAATGTTTTCCTTATTTCTGTTGACCAAATATTTGAGCAGGATGATTTTTTTGTGACGGCCATCGCTTGCAAGACTGAGAGCAGCTAATTATTTTACTGAGCAACATTACAATCCAGCTGTTTTGATAAACATTGATTTAGACTAAAGGTAGGCAAAAGTCTGATCAGCAAGCATGATTTTCAATTTGGAATAGGCTACAGAAGGATGCAGTCTCCTATTTATATTCCGTGTCATTTCCAACAATTGGGATTTGTATTTCTAGGTTAGTATTCCCTATTTTTGTAGGCTATTTCTATAACTCAGATCCAACTCTTTATAACAGCACCATTTTTTAAATTCTAAATTAAATGTACATAATCCTCTAGGCCTACAGAATTCGCCAATACAGCCTGAGATTGGTTTGGATGTGGGTTTGATAGAAAAGTCATTCACGGCTACCACCCGGAGAGTTAATAAAATACTCATAATTGAAGTGAAAAGTTTTCCTGATATTCCTTATACTTATCCATGCCATACACAATCAAGAAATCGGCAGCCTTTCAACATTAGGAAATGCAATATTTTCTGCAGATAAGCCTGGCGCTATCAGTCTAGCATCTCAATGAGTCACACATCTTACATCACACTTGACTCGAGTCATTCAACATTAGGTAACAAACTGTTATTTTAAATAAAGAAAATACCCAAATAAAATAGCAAAGCAGCCTACTAAATATGCCAAGCCTAAATTGAATAGCCTAAATAAACGAGTACATTTAATAAATAAAACAATTCAATTAAATAGCTCAGGTCCTGAAAATATGGGTGACCTTTTCCCCTCCGTATCCACAATGTGCATCAATGAGGCGAATACAGACGATTTGCCTGTCGGTTTTTCCACCCTGTGCTCTCTTTCATTCCGTTTCTTCTTCACTTCAGTTGGGAACAACTCCATTTTTCAGAAACTTACCTTATACAGACTATCATTCTTTTCTGCTGCATCCTCCTCCTTGCCCACAACAAGAAGGCATGTTGCCCATTTCACCCCGCATCATGTGAAGTGCGCAGTAGCTGGTTTTCATGAAGCAAATATGTCGTTTTGTCACACAATGATATTGACATATTTGCTTTGATGAAAGGGGTCCGACCCCCTGACAATAATTTAAGAGAACAAACTGTAAATATAAAATGTTATTGAGTGCAATTTGCATTTCTGTTGTTTAGGAACTAATCTCTTCAAATATAATTTCAGATCTGGTGTGTATTTCACAAATGTTCACACAGATTCCAAGCCCGTGGCCAACGAGCAGGATCCGACCCGATTTGTGAAGACCTCTAGTTCACATGCTGTTACTTGGAGAACTACCATGCTAACATGCTGATGTATAAGTATGCTAATGGAGAACTAGCATGCTAATCTGATATGTAGGTGCACAAGCTGCTAATGGAGAACTAGCATGCTAACAGGTTAATCTGATGTAAAGCATTGATGCAATATACTGCCAACAACCTCTGACAAACTGAATGTATTTTTTATTAAGACAAATCCTTATAGGGTCCACTTGTGTTGCCCACCCATGTGCTCTAACCCCGTATTGAACTAATAAAGAATAAGGGTGTACACCAATAATATGTACTATATCTACAGTTTTGTTTTGCTAAAACACGGGTTAGGATGACAAGGAGACCCGGAGAATACATTTAGGTACAGCCCTGAGAAACAGGAAACGGACTCTTACTTCTGTCCTTGATTGCTGTAACTAGTGTCGTAGGAGTCATAACCCTGGTCATCGTAAGCTGTCCCGTATCCATCATCATATTCCTGGAGATAGAAAGAGAGGATAAAATGCATAAAGAACATTTATTAACATCACCACAATTGCATTATTCTGCGCTCTGCTACCACCTATGAAAAGATTTGAGGATAAATCAGAAGAGGAAGATGAAATCCCTTGTCTGCCATGAGACTGGTCAGTCAGTCCAGGTCACTTCATTTGGTCATAACATATGTGTGTGCTTCTACCTATAGTTAGAACTGTACTACCTACTTTAGAACTGTACTATTCATCAACCATGCTGTAAACCTCTGTTAATTCCTGGAAGTATGTCAAAAGCAATTCTTCAGATCCCTAAATGTGAATTGTTCCCCAACCGATCATTACCAACAGCTGGATACAGCTGTAATCAATTAAATAAAGATCAGCACAGATGTACAGATGTAGGATCTTAATGTAACCACTCTTTTGTTGCTGAGAGTTTTCCTGCAAAGCAGGAAATTCACATTTGCAGCATATCCAAGGTTTAAAAAGGCTTCTAAAGTTTGTCATTTCCACTTTAAAATATCAGACTTGATTTGCCCTAATGAAAAATGTATCAACCCTACACAAAATAATGAATTATAATCCACATGATAATTCACATTTCCCGTTGCTGCATGATTATTTTCCTGCCGTAGCAAACTGTCTCAAATTATGATCCTACATCAGTATTATTCTGTCATTTCAAATGTATTTAATGTGTAAATGTTTATTTTATGCATTTGTTAACTGTCATTGATCTGAAGACACCACCCCACACATAGATTTTTCTACCGTTTCAAACTACTCTGACATCGAAAATATTTACTGATCTCAAATCAGATACATTATTTCTCAATTGTGAACATAGGAGAAGGATAGTGGATGTACCACTGTTCCATGTAGCTCTATCCTTGTGTATATGTGTGTATGTGTGTACGTGTACGCGTGTGTATGAGTCCATTTCATCACCATCTGCTTGTGCTCCAGCAATACCACCTCTCCTCCCCCTACTCATCCCCTTCAACACCCCCAGCCCCCTAGCCCCCTGCCTAGAGGAACATCAAAGGGCGCACAGCCGCACCCATCCTAATTTGGGATAAATGGGACTTATGTTCCACAAAGATGTGGACCCCTCATGACACATCCCTCACTCCCCCCAACCCCCCAACCCTCCACCACTAATTCCATCTGGGTGATTTGCATGCATGAACTGTGAGCATTACAGTGAGAGAGAATGTGTGCGAGAGAGAGACAACATACTCATCATCATCTCCATTCTCCATGTTATTATGAAGGCCGCTAATGCGTGATTAGAAACATGCTTCTGCCAAATGACACTATTTGAATCCACTCTTTTATCTTTAATCCCGAGGAAGCTAACTTACTAACTAATTGTGTACGATGATGGAAAAGAAAGTTAATCAAAGTTGGGCTGGTGCTGTGGCTGTGTGAATCTGTATCCGTCCCAAATGGCACCTTATTCCTTCCTAAGCAGTGCACTATATGGGGTATAGGGTGCCAATTGGGAGGTACGCTCTGTTACAAATAGAGTTCCCTGGCCTCTGGCTTCCTAATCACCACAGTATCAACATCATTATTACCATGTTAGATCACTGGTGTGTCATGTGGTTTGTTGGTGGATGGTGTATTATTGACTGTCATTATATAATGTTTGAATGTGGCATCAAAAGGCATATTTTATCCTATAAATATGATACATAGCGATATAATATATGATTCAAATTTGAAATTTCATTCCAAAATGCTTTATATACATTTTTAGAAATATTGGTATTTAGCTTTAATTCTTTAAAGAAATTAT
Source organism: Oncorhynchus tshawytscha (assembly GCF_018296145.1). Taxonomy (NCBI): domain Eukaryota; kingdom Metazoa; phylum Chordata; class Actinopteri; order Salmoniformes; family Salmonidae; genus Oncorhynchus; species Oncorhynchus tshawytscha. The sequence goes on from NC_056441.1 coordinate 28,991,950, forward strand.
TGGTGTGTTTGTTCTCTATTTAATCATGGCATGGGGTTGTACAATGACAGACATGTACTGTACAGTGCCTTCGGAAAATATTCAGACCACTTCTCTTTTTCCACATTTTGTCACGTTACAGCCTTATTCTAAAATTGATTAAATTCCTTTTTTTCCTCATCAGGTTTTTACATAAGTATTCATGAGACTCGAAATTGATCTCAGGTGCATCCTGTTTCCATTGATCATCCTTGAGATGTTTCTACAACTTCATTGGAGTCCACCTGTGGTAAATTCAATGGATGGCACATGATTTAGAAAGGCACACCTGTCTATATAAGGTTGACAGTGCATGTCACAGCAAAAACCAAGCCATGAGGACGAAGGAATTGTCCGTAGAGCTCAAAGACATCAGAACCTACAGTGAAGCATGGTGGTGGCAGCATCGTGCTGTGGGGATGTTTTTTTTATTGGCAGGGACTGGGAGACTAGTCAGGAACAAGTAAAAGATTAACAAAGCATAGTAAAGAGAGATCCTTGATGAAAGCCTGCTCCAGAGCACTCAGGACCTCAGACTGAGGACAAAGATTCAATAGGACAATGACCCTAAGCACACAGACAACGTAGGAGTGGCTTTGGAACATGTCTCTGAATGTCCTAGAATGTCCTAGAGTGGCCCAGCCAGAGCCCGGACTTGAACCCAATCGAACATCTCTGGAGAGACTTGAAAATAGCTTTGCAGCAACATTCCGACAGAGCGTTAGAGGATCTGCAGAGAACAATGGAAGAAACTCTGTGCCAAGCTTGTAGCATCATACCCTAGAAGACTCAATGCTGTAATTGCTGCCAAAAGTTAAGATAGCCCCCTTTTTTCCAATTTTCTCCTAAATGACATACCCAAATCTAACTGCCTGTAGCTCAGGCCCTAATGCAAGGATATGTATATTCTTCAAACCATTTGAAAGGAAACACTTTGAAGTTTGTGGAAATGTGAACTGAATGTAGGAGAATATAACACAATAGATCTGGTAGGAAAAAAAATAATAATAATTCTACCACCATCTTTGAATTTCAAGAGAATTCTGATGGTGTACACAAGATGGAAGCAGTGTATGTGCAACGTTTCAGACGGACAACTTGAAGTATGAGCGAGCTACAGGACATTTAGTGTGAAGTCACCCAGGTACTTTTGGGCAAATCGTAAAAGTGTCACACTCTGACCATAGTTTGCGTTGTTTGTTTCTATGTTTTGTTTGGTCAGGGTGTGATATGAGTGGGCATTCTATGCTGTATGTCTAGTTTGTCTGTTTCTATGTGTTTGGCCTGATATGGTTCTCAATCAGAGGCAGGTGTTAGTCGTTGTCTCTGATTGGTAACCATATTTAGGTAGCCTGTTTTGTATAGTGGGGTGTGGGTGATTGTTTCCTGTTTCCAGTGTTCCTGTGTTGGTATTCACGTTATGGGACTGTTTCGTCTTCGTTCTTTTTTGTCTGTTCATTGTTTTTGTATGTTGTTTAAGTATCCCATTAAAAAATGGATAATCATCACGCTGCATTTTGGTCCTCCTCTCTTTCTAACGAAGACAATCATTACAGAATCACCCACCACCAAAGGACCAAGCAGCGTGGTAACGGGCAGCAGCAGGAGAGGCAGCGATATCAGGACTCCTGGACATGGGAACGAGATCTGGACTATGTCACTACTTGGGAGGAGATAGACAGGTGGTCGGTCGACCCAGGGAGAGTGCCGGAGCCCGCCTGGGATTCTCTGGAGCAGTGTGAGGAGGGATACCGGCGTATGGAGTTGGCACGACGATCAAGGAAGCCCGAGAGGCAGCCCCAAAAATGTATTGGGGGGGGGGGGCACACGGGGAGTGTGGCTAAGGCAGGTAGGAGACCTGCGCCAACTCCCCGCGCTTACCGTGGAGAGAGAGGGCATCGTACTGGTCAGGCACCATGTTATGCCCATGTTCTGAATTCTGTCACGGTACATTTCAAAAGTGCTAAACAAATAGTTATACTGACTGTGTCCATCCTAACTCATTAATATCTTAATCGAAATTACAGATTGCCTCTTATCCGCTTGTCATCCCCTTATGCCATAGTTTGTACATCTTAAATGTCATTAGAATCCACATTTATTTAAGCAAGTCAGCCTTAACAGTGATGTTTTTTTTAAAGGCAGGAAATGTTGCTGAATGAACTGTTTCGCTGCCAGACAATGCTCCACTGATAGCCAGGTGTAGCAGTGGTAAGATTGTGGGACTGCTGTTGGGACAGCTTTAGGTAGGCCATTTGTGGGCACCGTTTGTCACCGTTATAGAGCAATTAATGTATATTTTAGTGTTGTGTAGTGTCGTGCGTTATGTGCAGTTTAATATATGTCTCATCAGGCTCAGATAGCTTCAGGTTGGAATGTTCATGCTGATCAAAGCTCAAATCCAGTGATTTATTCTCGGGGTGGAACAATTGTAAAATACCAGGAAAATATTCAACCCCAGTACAGAGATGAGGTAGTCATTCAAAGATTATGTTAAATACTATTATTGCAAAAATATCATGTTAAACACTATTACTGAGTCCATGCATCTTACGTGACTTGTTAAGCAAAATGTTTGCCATGACGAAAGGGTTGAATACTTATTGACTCAATACATTTTAGCTTTTCTTTTTTATTCATTTGTAAAAATGGCAAAAATCATAATTCCACTTCGATATTACAGCTACTGTGTGTAGGCCAGAGACAAAAAAAATCTGAATTTAATCCATTTTAAAAACAGGCTGTAACACAATAAAATGTGGAAATGTGAACAAAGTAAAGTGGTGTGAATACTTTCTGACAGCATCCATCAGTCTATTAATATTAAATTATAGAAAATCTCAGCAAAATGGTAAAAAGTAAAACCATGTAGCTGTGGCTGATCAAGTATGCATACAGTAGCTAGCCTCACTTATCAAATAAATTAGTCTCAGTTGAGTATGAAAAGCGAGAAGGAGATGATCCTAGATCGGAGAGAGAACACAGTTTTTGTTCAAGCGGAAGAGAGTCAGCCCAGAAATAAAAATCATTTTCTAGTCCATAAATAATGAAACAGTGGAAAATCTTCACAGCAACTTGATTCACTAATCCAGTTCAAGAATCTATACAAATATGATTCGTATCTGAAATACATGCCTGCACGATGAGCGCATGATACATGATACAATGACACAGAAAAGTTATTGTCCATATCGTCTCTTGATTAGTCAGTTGCAACAACATTGAGAAAACAAATACTGTGCAACATGCTTAATGAATAGCATTTACAGTATATTCACATAATGAATAACATTATGGAATCATCTCTTTCTCTGTCAGACACAGTAATAAGGTCATTGCTGAGGAATCCTCGTGTTCTACTCCGTTCCGTAGATCCATTTTTAAATATGTCCTCTCGGCATTCCATTACTAATCTTAATATGTCCTGTCCCCATGTAGCTGATCATAACATGGTTTTGGTTATAATGTAATCTGATTACGACTGAAACTAAATGGATCTATAGAGCAGACAAACCCAAGCACTTGTTTTTTTCCATAACATGTGTAGCATGTCAGAGAAATATGCAACAACAACAAAAAGTGAACTCTGTAACTTCGTAAGGTGCTGGGGGTCAAGCAGACAGGTCTGGAGGTCATTTATGACAAGAGAGCCCTCACAAAAGGCGCACAAGTTATTGATGCACCCCAGACATCCTTTTTACCAGGAGTTTGAGCTCTACCTCTTAAGTATAGCTTTACAGGGCACTGGGGCACAAAAGGAGTAGAACAAGACAATCCTTTGTCCGAGTGGAATGAAACCCAACCACCAGTAGGATAAGAAGGCTGGTACCATTAACACTGTAGTTGACCGTGTACTGATGTGTATAGTGTGCAGATTAATCCTTGATCTCTCAGGAACTGCACCTTTTCTACCTGCATTTATTGTCAGTACATGTCTATGCCTGATTATGCGTTTTCATACACTAAGTGTACAAAACAATAAGAACACCTGCTCTTTCCATGACATAGACTGACAAGGTGAATCCAAATTAATGCTATGATCCCTGCAGATGAAAGGAGGAGACCGGTTAAAGAAGGATTTTTACACTCACAAGACTCCATGTTACACAATAAATGATTGTTTTGTTCGATAAAGTCCCTCTTTATGTCCAAAAACCTCAGTTTTGTTGGTGCATTTTGTTCAGTAATCCATTGGCACAAAGCACGGTCACAGCAGGCAGACGAAAAATCCATAAAGTACCATAAAAGTTTGTAGAAACATGTCAAACGATGTTTATAATCAGTCCTCAGGTTGTTTTTGTCATAAATAATCAATAATATTTCAACCAGACAATATCTCCGTCAATAGAAAAGGAAAAACAAGAAAGGCGCACTCCTGGTCACGTGCAGAAAACATCTCTGGAAATGTCCACTGTCCACTCATTGAAAGTGGTGTTTCTCCCTCATTTTTCAGAGTAAAAGCCTGAAACAATTCCTAAAGACTGGCCACATGTCGTGGAAGACATAGGGATCGTGAACTGGGTCATAAGTCTTTGTATGGTGGATAGGCTTTCAATGGAAAAACAGCCATTTCAAAATAATAGCATTTCCTGGATGGATTTTCCTCAGGTTTTCACCTGCCATATCAGTTCTGTTATACTCACAGACATTATTTTAACAGTTTTGGAACTTTAGAGTGTTTTCTATCCAATACTACCATGCTAATGCATATCCTAGCTTCTGGGCCTGAATAACAGGCAGTTTACATAGGGCACCATATTCATCCAAACTACTCAATACTGCACCCGTTCCCAGAAAGGTTTTAAGTCTTGAGACAATTGAGACCTGGATTGTGTGTGTGCTTCTCAGAGGGTGAATGGGCAAGACAAACAATTTGAGTGCCTTTGAATGGGGTTTGGTAGTACAGTTGCCAGGCGCACCAGTTTGTGTCAAGAACTGCAACACTGCTGTGTTTTTCATGATCGCTTTCGACACCAAATGTACTGAATACACTGAGTGTGCAAAACATTAAGAACACCTTCCTAATATTGGGTCCATGCCCCGACTATTTGAGGCTGTTCTGAGGGCAAAAAGGTTGGGTTGACTCAATATTAGGAAGGTGTTCTTGCACACTCAGTGTATTCAGTACATTTGGAAAGTATTCAGACCCCTTGACTTTTTGCACATTTTGTTATGTTACAGCCTTATTCTAAAATGGATTAAATAGTTTTTCCCTCTCTCATAAATCTAGACACAATTCCCCATAATGATGAAACAAAAACAGGTTTTTATAAATTTTTGCAAATGTATAAAAAAAATAAAAAATTATGTATCATATTTACATGATTCAGAACCTTTACTCAGTAATTTGTTGAAGCTCCTTCAACAGCGATTACAGCCTCGAGACTTCTTGGGTATGACGCTACAAGCTTGGTACACCTGTATTTGGGGAGTTTCTGCCAGTCTTCTCTGCAGATCACCTCAAGCTCTGTCAGGTTGGATGGGGAGGTATTTTTAGGTCTCTCCAGAGATGTTTGGCTAAGTTCAAGTCCAGGCTCTGGCTGGACCACTCAAGGACATTCAGAGACTTGTCCCAAAGCCACTCCTGCGTTGTTTTCGCTGTGTGCTTGGCGTCGTTGTCCTGTTGAAAGATAAACATTTGCCCCAGTCATGAGGTCCTGAGCGTTCTGGAGCAGGTTTTCATCAAGGATCTCTCTGTACTTTGCTCCATTCATCTTTCCCTCGATCCTGACTAGTCTCCCAGTCTCTGCTGCTGAAAAACACCACCATGCTCCACCGTAGGGATGGTGCCTGGTTTCCTCCAGACGTGACACTTGGCATTTAGGTCAAAGAGCTCAATCTTGGTTTCATCAGACTAGAGAATCTTATTTCTCATGGTCTGAGAGTCCTTTAGGTGCCTTTTACTGAGGAGTGGCTTCCGTCTGGCCATTTTATCATAAAGGCCTGATTTGTAGAGTGCTACAGAGACGGTTGTCCTTCTGGAAGGTTCTCCCATCCCCACAGAGGAACTCTGGAGCTCTCTCAGAGTGACCATCGGGTTCTTGGTCACCTCCCTGACCAAGGCCCTTCTCCCCTGATTGCTCAGTTTGGCCGGGCAGCCAGCTCTAGGAAGAGTCTAGGTGGTTCCAAACTTCTTCCATTTAAGAATGACGGAGGCCACTGTGTTCTTAGGGACCTTCAATGCTGCAAAGAAATGTTGGTACCCTTCCCCAAATCTGTGCCTCGACGCAATCCTGTCTTGGAACTCTACAGACAATTCCTTGGATCTCATGGCTTGGTTTTTGCTCTGACATGCACTGTCAACTGTGGGACCTTATATAGACTGGTGTCTGCATTTCCAAATCACGTCCAATCAATTGATTGTACCAAAGGTGGACTTCAATGAATTTGTAAAAAAACATCTCAAGGAAGATCAATGGAAACAGGATGCACCTGAGCTCAATTCCAAGTCTCATAGGAAAGATATTTCTGTTTTTTATTTGTAATACATTTGCAACCATTAAAAGAAAAACAGTTTTTGCTTTGTCTGTATATATTTTTTAAATCCGTTTTAAAATAAGGCTGTAACTTAACAAAATGTGGATAAAAGGAAAGGGTCTGAATACTTTCCGAATGCACTGAATATACTGTACTGCAACCAAGATTTCCCCACAGGGATGATAAAGGCATTATCTTATCTTTAACATAACCATGGATGACAGACATGTTAGTAATACAAGCCCTTAGCGGGAAGGCTACATGTATGGTTGACAATCTATTTGAAGGCTACTGTCCCTTACCATGTAATGGCGCTTTAATTCCTCTCTCTCAGACCCAACTTTATCAGGGTGCTGTCCTTCCTCATCTCAGTGTTGTTACTCCGTGGTGTTCAGTGCCACTTTAAATCCACATTAGAGCCTAACAATGTCATGTTATTGTCGTTTAACTTACCAGCTCCAGTGAGTTTAGGGGAGAACTGAACCAAGAACATGACTGTTTTACTAAGCATGCTCGCAGGTTAGCAACAACTTTTATTATGTTAGCTGGACTTTTCTTTAGAGAGATGGGCCTTTGGCAAATTTGAACGGCTTTTCAGTCAGAAACTTTATTGCGATTGGTAATGGTAGTCACATACCTTTGTTTCACCTCTTGCAAAGCACTGATAGTCTGAATAAAATGTGCTTGAGGGAGAAATGAGGGCATACACACAAACAGCACTAATACAAGATGGCTACATTTCCAAGTTCAAACAGGATTAACATGTCAGAAAGGGATGGATGGAGCAGAGACAGAGGGGAACAGACAGAGAAAGGGAGCAGAAGAGAAGACAGAGATAGAGACAGCAGACAGAGAAAGCAAATCGAGAGAGCGAGAGGGCGAGAGCAGAGAAACAGCTCCTAAGTGAGTCTTTCATTTGTATGCCAGAGGAGGGCTGAGATGCATGTTGTTAAAAGATAAGGGTTGCCCTCATAGGCCAAAGAGACTAATAGAGGCTCTGGAACTGCATGTTCCAACAACAGTATCACAGACGCTTTACTGTGCTCTACAATACACCCGCTGGATCAGAGGAACAGATAGGGAAGGATGCTGCTGAAATACAGAGGGGAGGTTTGGAGTCTCACACCGCCATAGCATCTCCATGAGAGTTAGACATTATACACCCATTATGTTCATCGGCATTTCAAGTGGGATTTATGCCACTTTGAACCTACAATGAGTGTACAAAATATTAGGAACACTTTTCTAATATTGAGCCTCACCCCCCTTTCCCCCCTTTTGCCCTCAGAACAGCCTTAATTCGTCAGGGCAAGGCGTCAAAAGTGTTCCACAGGGATGCTGGCCCATGTTGACTCCAATGCTTCCCACAGTTGTGTCAAGTTGCCTGAATGTCCTTTGGGTGGTGGACCCACAAAGGAAACTGTTGAGTGTGAAAAACCCAGCAGTGTTGCAGTTCTTGTCAAACTCAAACTGTTGCGCATAGCACCGACTACCATACGCCGTTCAAAGGCACTTAAATCTTTTGTCTTGCCCATTCACCCTTTGAATGACACACATACAAAACCCATGTCTCAATTTGGGCTCCCGAATGGCGCAGCAGTCTAAGGCACTGCATCTCAGTGCTAGAGGTGTCACTACAGACACCCTTGGTTTGAATCCAGGCTGTATCACAACCGACTGTGATTGGGATTCCTATAGGGCGGCGCACAATTGTCCCAGCGTCGTCCGGGATTGGCTGGTGTAGGCCGTCTTTGTAAATAAGAATTTGTTCTTAACTGACATGTCTTGTTAAATAAAGGTTAAATAAAAAATGTAAATAAATGAAAAATAAAATAATTCTCTCAAGGCTTAAAAATCCTTCGGTCTCCTCCCCTTCATCTATACTGATTGAAGTGAAGTTAAGAGGTGACATCAATAAGGGATCTGTACCGGCTGTTGGAAGGAGAGGACCAAGGTGCAGCGTGGTCCTCTCCTTCCAACAGCCATTACAGAATCACCCACCAAGAAAGGACCAAGCAGCGTGGTAACCAGGAGCAGAGGGTTCTGGACTATATATTAGATACTAGATATTGGACGGCAAGGGACCCTGGGCACAGGCTGGGGAATATCGCCGCCCCAAGGCAGAGCTGGAGGCAGCGAAAGATGAGCGGCGGATCCAGGTTCTCCCGCCTGTCTGGAGCTGCCAGAGCCACCCGTCTGTCAGGAGCTGCCAGAGCCGCCCGTCTGTCAGGAGCTGCCAGAGCTGCCCATCTGTCAGGAGCTGCCAGAGCCACCCGTCTGTCAGGAGCTGCCAGAGCCGCCCATCTGTCAAGAGCTGCCAGAGCCGCCCGTCAGTCAGGAGCTGCCGGAGTCGCCATTCAGTCAGGAGCTGCTGGAGTCTCCCGTCTATTCGGGGCCCGCTACAAGGGTCCCCAGTCCGAGGTCAGCGGCAAGGGTCGCCGCTCTGAAGGCGCCACTTAAGGGGGCCAAGACTATGGTGGAGTGGGGTCCACATCCTGCGCCAGAGCCGCCACCGCGGACAGATGCCCACACAGACCTGTCCAGCCGGAGTCCTCGGACAGTCACGTCCTGACCTTAGTTCCTTTTTATGTCTCTTTTTATGTATCTTTCAGTTTGGTCAGAGCGTTAGTTGGCATGGGCATTCTATGTTTTGTGTTATATGTGTTATATCTCTGTGTTTGGCCTGGTATGGTTCCCAATCAGAGGCAGCTGGCAATCGTTGTCTCTGATTGAAAACCATACTTAGGTAGCCTGTTTTCCTATTTTGAGTGGTGGGTGATTATTTTCTGTTGTGTGTCTGCACCAGCCAGAACTGTTTCGGTCGTTCGCTTTGTTATTTTTGTTATTTCTGTGTTCATTAAATAAATATGGACACATACCACGCTGCACCTTGGTCCTCTCCTTCCAACAGCCGTTACAGGATCATAGCTTTCACCTGGATTCACCTGGTCAGTCTACGTCATGGAAAGATGTTTTGTACACTCATTGTATATTTAAAAACAAATAAATGTCATGGTTAAGCTATACAGTACAGATGTAGGATCTTAAATTGATCACCCTGTTGCAGGAAATGTTAAACTTGTAGTGTATATGAGGTTTAAAAATACTAATTTCCCATTTCCAAATATCAGACTCGATTTTCCCTTACAAAAAATGTTTAAACCCCAACAAAAATGTATAAGAATTATAATCGACATAATAATTAACATTTTCCTGCTGTCGCGAACTGGCTCAAATGAATACCCTACCCTACCTGCATGAACAACTTTTTCTCATGATCATTATGTCACAGCCATCTGTTTTATAACAGAAATGTCTACTTTTGAAACCTGTTTTTGGTGTGCTTTGTAAGGAAAGCGTGCATGCTCTGCCCACGACATTATGTTATGAAAATCACTGTCACCAATCCAGAGAATAAAGCCAATATAATGCAAAGTGATAAACCTTTTCATGGAGCAATATAATGTTTGTATTGTATGTAACCTGTACTTATACACATTATACTGTATTCAGGAGCATTACACTGTTGTCAGCTACAATATCACACTTGTCTTCTCTTTACAGTGTCAGCATGAAGGGTGTAGTCTAGCTTCAAACACATGCACACACCCTGGCTCCTAACATACAGCATAGAGGAGAATAGTCTGGGGGAATTATCATAAACAAGACTAACCCACTTGTATTGCGCAACACACACACACACACACACACACACACACACACACACACTGCTCTGCCCCTCACCACCCAAAAGGATCATGCTGTTTGTTTATCTTATTCTACCAGATGTGGTTTTTAGCCATTCTGTTGGTTGTACAGCGCCTTCAGAAAGTAGTCACTTTTTCCACATTTTGTTGTTACAAAGTGGGATTAAAATATATTTAATTGTAATTTTTTTGTCTAATGATCTACACAAAGTGGAATAATTATTTTCTTGTGTTTTTTTTAAGAATGGAAAATAAAACACTGTATCTTGATTAGATAAGTAATCAACCCCCTGAGTCAATACATGTATACCTGTGAGTCTTTCTGGGTAAGTCTCTAAGAACTTTGCACACCTTGATTGTACAATATTTGCCTATTATTATTTTTAAAATTCTTCAAGCTTCGTCAAGTTGGTTGTTGATCATTGCGAGACAGTCATTTCAAGTCTTGCCATAGATTTTCAAGCTGATTTAAGTTAAAACTGTGACTAGGCCACAGGAACATTCCATGTTGTTTTGGTAAGCAACTCCAGTGTATATTTGGCCTTGTGTTTTAGGTTATTGTCCTGCTGAAAGGTGAACTTGTCTCCCAGTGTCTGTTGGAAAGCAGACTGAACCAAGTTTTCCTTTAGGATTTGTATCCTAAAAAAAACTCCCTAGTCTTTGCCGACCGACAAGCATACCCATAACATTACGCAGGCCCCACCATTCTCAAAAATAGGAAGAGTTGGACTCAGTGATGTGTTGAGTTGGATTGGCCCCAAATATAACACTTTGCATTCAGGACAAAAAGTTAATTAATATGTAAACTTTGGCAGCATTACTTTAGTGTCTTATTGCAAACAGGATGCATGTTTCACTCTGTCATTTATGGGAATTCCCTCATGGGGAAATCCCTGACCAGTTTCCTTCCTCTCCGTTAACTTAGTTAGGAAGGACGCCTGTATCTTTGTAGTGACTGGGTGTATTGTGGAACAGGTTGAGAGCTTCAAGTTCCTCAGTGTCCACATCACTAAAGAACTGTCATGGTCCACACACATCAACACAGTTGTATATAGGGCACGACAACACCTCTTCCCCCTCAGGAGGCTGAAAAGATTCAGCATTGGTCCTCAGATCCTCAAAAAGTTCTACATCTGCACCATTCAGAGCATCTTGACTGGTTACATCAACGCTTGGTATGGCAACTGTTTGGCATCCGACCACAAGGCACTACAGAGAGTCGTGCATATGGCCAATTATCAGGCTGTAACACAATACAATTTGGAAATGTGGAAAAAGTCAAGGGGTGTGAATACTTTCTGAAGGCACTGTAAGTGTTTGTCTGCTTAACACGACACACTACTTAAGTCCCAAAAAGCCCCTATCACATATATAGTGCACAATTTTAACAAGGAATGGAATGCAGACACTCTCCGGCTCTGATGGAACTCATGTGTTTGAGTCCGAGGCATGTGATGCGACCAAGGCCTGCACCACACTGCATGGACAGGAAGTAAGGATGGTATGAAATAGGCCCTCTACACTTTTCTATTTTTACCAATGACCTGCACTGGTATTAAACAAAGCATGTGTGTCCATGTATGCTGATGATTCAACCGTATACGCATCAGCAACCACAGCTAATGAAGTCACTGAAACCCAACTCAACAAAGAGTTGCAGTCTGTTTTGGAATGGGTGGCCAGTAATAATCCGGTCCTGAACATCTCTAAAACTAAGAGCATTGCATTTGATACAAATCATTCCTTTAGTGCTAGACCTCAGCTGAAATTAGTAATGAATGGTGTGGCTGTTGAACAAGTTGAGGAGACTAAATTACTTGCCGTTACCTTAGATTGTAAACTATCATGGTCAAAACATATAGATTCAATGGTTGTAAAGATGGGAAGAGGTCTGGCCGTAATAAAGAGATGCTCTGATTTTTTGACACCACACTCCAAAAAGCATGTTCTGAAGGCTCTAGTTTTGTCTAAATTATTATCTTGATTATTGTCCAGTCGTGTGGTCCAGTGCTGCAAGGAAAGACCTAGTTAAGCTGCAGCTGGCTCAGAACAGAGTGGCATGTTTTGCTCTTCATTGTAATCAGAGGGCTGATATAAATACTATGCATGCCAGTCTTGTAGCGATTGTCGTTGGGAGAAGGAGAAGAGGACCAAAGTGCAGCGTGGTATGTATTCATAATGACTTTTAATAAAGATGAATACTGGAACAAAACCAACAAACTGATAAACTAACAGTTCTGCAAGGTGCAACAAAAACACTAAACAGAAAATAATCACCCACAACTCAAAATGGGAAAACAGGCTACCTAAGTATGGCTCTCAATCAGAGACAACGATAGACAGCTGCCTCTGATTGAGAACCATACCAGGCCAAACATATAGAAAAAGAAAGAATACCCACCCACATCACACCCTGACCAAACTAAAAATAGAAACCCACAAAGCAATCTACAGTCAGGGCGTGACAAGTCTCTCTTGGCTAAGAGTTGAGGAGAGACTGACTGCATCACTTCTTTTTGTAAGAAACATCATTGCGTTGAAAATCCCAAATTGTTTGCATAGTCAACTTACACAAAGCTCTGACACACACACTTATCCCGCCAGACATGCCACTATGGGTCTTTTCATAGTCCCCGAATCCAGAACAAGTTCAAGAAAACGTACTGTATTATATAGAGCCCTTATTGCATGGAACTTCCTTCCATCTCATATTTCTCAAATAAACAGCAAACCTCAAATAACAGATAAAGAAACACCTCGTGGCACAACGCCTCTCCCCTATTTGACAGTTTGTTTTCATACATTGATACAGTTGAAGTTGGAAGTTTACATACACTTAGGTTGGAGTCAAACTATATAGTTAACAAACTATAGTTTTGGCAAGTTTGTTAGGACATCTACTTTGTGCATGACACAAGTCATTTTTCCAACAATTGTTTACAGATTATTTTACTTAAAATTCACTGTATTACAATTCCAGTGGGTCAGAAGTTTACATACACTAAGTTGACTGTGCCTTTAAACAGCTTGGAAAATTCAGGAAAAGGATGTCATGGCTTTAGAAGCTTCTGATAGGCTAATTGACCTCATTTGAGTCAATTGGAGGTGTACCTGTGGATGTATTTCAAGGCCTACCTTCAAACTCAGTGACTCTTTGTGTCACACCCTGACCTTAGAGCTTTTATGTCTCTAGTTTGGTTTGGTCAGGGTGTGATTTGGGTGGGTATTCTATGTTCTTTTTTCTATGTTTTTGTATTTCTTTGTTTTGGCCGGGTATGGTTCTCAGTCAGGGACAGCTGTCTATCGTTGTCTCTGATTGGGAACCATACTTAGGTAGCTTTTCCCCACATGGTTTTTGTGGGTAGTTAATTTCTGTGTAGTGGTTGCACCTTACAGGACTGTTTCGTTTATTCTCTTTGTTGTTTTTGTGATAGTGAGCAAAGGACCTTGTGAAGATGCTGGAGGAAACAGGTACAAAAGTATCTAAATCCACAGTAAAACCAGTCCTATATCGACATAACCTGAAACGCCGCTCAGCAAGGAAGAAGCCACTGCTCCAAAACCGCGGTAAAAAAGCCATCTCAACCGTGAAGCACGGGGGTGGCAGCATCATGTTGTGGGGGTGCTTTGCTGCAGGAGGGACTGGTGCACTTCACAAAATAGATGGCATCATGAGGTCGGACAATTATGTGGATATACTGAAGCAACATCTCAAGACATCAGTCACGAAGCTAAAGCTTGGTCGCAAATTAGTCTTCCAAATGAACAATGACCCCATGCATACTTCCAGAGTTGTGGCAAAATGGCTTTAAGTCAAGGTATTGGAGTGGCCATCACAAATCCCTGACCTCAATCTCATAGAAAATTTGTGGGCAGAACTGAAAAAGTGTGTGCGAGCAAGGAGGCCTACAAACCTGACTCACACCAGCTCTGTCAGGAGGAATGGGCCAAAATTCACCCAATTTATTGTGGGGAGCTTGTGGAAGGCTACCCAAAACATTTGACCCAAGTTAAACAATTTAAAGGCAATGCTACCAAATCCTAATTGAGTGCTTGTAAACTTCTGATCCACTGGGAATGTGATGAAAGAAATAAAAGCTGTAATAAATCATTCTCTCTACTATTATTCTGACATTTCAAATTCTTAAAATAAAGTGGTGGTCCTCAATGACCTAAGACAGGGAATTTTTTACAAGGATTAAATGTCAGGGATTGTGAAACTGAGTTTAAATGTATTTGGCTAAGGTGTATGTAAACTTCCGACTTCAACTGTATTTAGACTATGTGTGCCTTTTTTAAAATGTATGTAGTTCTGTCCTTGAGCTGTTCTTGTCTAATGATGTTCTGTATTATGTCATTTTTCATGTTTTGTGTGGACCCCAGGAAGAGTAGCTGCTGCTTTTGCTGGCAGGTGAAAGGCAGGTCACTAACAGGTTCCTTATGGCCTTGTGAGTGTGTGTTTGTGCTTGCACGAGTGTGTTTGTGTGCCCTATGAAATATCTGGAATGAGATTTGGATACAATTACTGTATTGTGTAATCAGACTGCTAGGCAAATAATCTCATTCATAATTTAGTTTTATACAAATTAGATTCGCCAATAATCTGATATCGCTACTTACTGTTATTATCGAATCACTGATAATAGAGAGAGGCACAGTAAATCCACTGAATTCTGCAAATAATTGAATTACCAAAACAAAAACATCCTAACTGTCACGAGTCCGACCGAGGGTGGTTCCCCTTCCCGGGCGGGTGGCGCTCAGCGGTCGTCGTCACCGGCCTATTAGCTGCCACTGATTGTCTTTCCTCCCCCTATTTGTATGTTTATTGGTAGCACCTGTTTATGTTTAATTAGTTTGTCTTTATTAGACAGCCGGCCCGCCTGGTTGTTGTGCGGGATTATTTCAGTGTAACCTTCGGCTCTGTTGTAGAGGTACGTGTTAGTGCCTGGTCGTGATTTTTCCGTTGTACATTTTGATTCCCTGTGTTTGGGAACGTAACTATTGTGAGCACCCTGTGCTATTAAAGACACACAGCATTTCACTCTCTGTCTCCTGCATTTGACTCCACACCCACGACACCCGGAGCATTACACTAACTCCAGAATGCTCAATACAGTAGGTCAGGGTTCCCCAATAGGTGGCCCACGGACCAAATTCGGTCCACGGGTGAATTTATTTGCCCACCCGGTAGCCCAAATTGATCCAATTGAAGCATGCATTGGTAAGAAAATCGATTAAAATGTTACAAATCGCCAGTTCACTAAAGTTTTTTGCAAATTTTATCTGTTTCTGCCTTATTCTGAAAATACCTCTAATCTGTTCTGATTGAATCGATTCATCCTCTCCTTCAGCCTATCGAACTTTGTACATGTAACCGAGTATGACATTGATCTACAAGTCAGATAATTGTGTACACAGTGCGGGAGAAGCAGCTGCTCGCACCAATGAGAGGTAGGCCTACCCCTTCCCTGTTTTAATGTTCGTAGGCTACATCTGCGTGTCACCTTCAGCATTATTTTTGTATCTCACCGGAGAATGCATCGGAGCGAGCAAAACAGGGTCCCTCTGTCTGTATGTGTAGGCCATCTATCTGGTCAGAAAGAGTATGACATTGTTGCCGCCCGTACAATTGAACGCAAGGGAAGCCAGCGAGCATTTGGCCTCCCTTGATAAAAAAAAGTTTAATGGGAAGCCAGTTTGTGTTTGGCTTCACTCCTATCACATCACATTGAGAGCAATATGTAACTAACATAAACAACTTGAATTGTTGCATCTCATTGTGTTGTTGTCCTCCAGTGGCTAGCTAGCTAAAAGTGTCCTAAATTGGCCGTGGATGGCGCTAGGGATTTTTCATACATCTGGTTTTACTTAATTCTCCGTACTAGCCAATGATTATAACGGCAATTTTGATCCAACCATAAATTCATACTTTGTACTCCTGGCCTGAGAGGATGGAAGTTCAACATGTAGCTAGATGTCGTATGCTAATGTTAACAAATTGCATCGAATGGTTTCAAACTAAAAGTATTGTTCCTGTATCGTATCGGAGCCCATGTATCTAGATATTGTCCTTGTAAGGAGACACACATATCCCTAATAAATTGAGAGGTATATGTGATCATATCACAATGTAATCAAGGTTTGAAATGATTCTGTTTTTGTCAAATGCTATATCTGTTTGGGCTTCTTGAGGTCAGTCTGCATAGTTACGGCCCCCCGACCTTCCACTCAAGAAAAAATCGCCTGCAGTAGGTGATATATTGTCATGTTAACTTCTCTAAAAACATGCTGGATAAACAGAACATGGCTTCAAGCCATTTGGCTGAGCCAGACTGTCTGTAGACGAGATAAAAACTGGAAGAATGAGGCATCAAGTATGAGCAAGAAATGCATCTCCTCCTCAGCAGTAATTTAATAGAAAACTACAAGAAACTATTTGTTAGCATCACTCAATGGAGACAACAACAGAGCAGTAGTTGTGTGTACTACCAACCCTCTACAACAATGGAGAGTAGTGGAGCTCATTCAGTCTGTAATTCACAGCGATATGGTGAAGATTTATCATCAGCCAGATGTCTGCAGTGCTCTCTCTCCCGGATCCCCAGGTGCAGGTGTGTGTCTGTCTGTCTGTGGAGCCAGTTTACCACTGTGACAATGATGTGAAGCAGATGGTCCAGCCGAGGCTCTTTACCAGTCATTCTCTATGACCTCCACCCATTCTAACTGCAGACCTCCATATAAACCTGTCAGATGTGGTTAACTATGGACTGGCAGGGTACTTGTCCTCTCCTACCCCTCCTCTCCTCCCGTCATCCTCTCTACTAAATATGCTGGGTTGGTGCAGCGTCCCTGAGGACCTGCTGTGACAGTAAGGTGGGAGGTAGACGGAAGGAGGGAGTCCTCCTTGGCATGTGTCCAAAGGGTCTGACTCTGGAGTTAATATATTCTATCACTGCCAGCTGTTCATATGGGCTCCCTCCAGAAACAACAGGTAAACAAGCATGCCAAGATTACCATAGCAGCTACCAGTAAAATCCCTTCTCAGTTTTGATAATACTAGGAGGATGTACCTGTATGCAGACACAGTGTGTGTGTGTGTGTGTGTGTGTGTGTGTGTGTGTGTGTGTGTGTGTGTGTGTGTGTGTGTGTGTGTGTGTGTGTGTCTGTGTGTGTGTGTGCCAGCGTACATGCATGAACACGTTTCCCTCTTACTGTGTAAATACTCACATATTCCCCATATGTGTCTTGTACTACGGGAGGCGGTGGTCTCCGCGGGGGAGCCCCTCGTGTTCTTTGTGCTGGCACACCCCTCCCTCGGGCGGATGGTACCCGGCTAGGGGGTGCCCCTCTCGGTGCTGCTCCACGGGGGACAGCTGCGTGGGGAGGGGGCACACCTCCTCGACTCCTACCACACAGGACAAGCAGGGAATTATAGGTAGGGTCTCAAATATCACTCTATGTCGTGCACTGTTTTGACCAGAGCCCTATGGCTTAAGTGGACCAGTAGACTGTCAGCAGGATACCTCTGCAATTCAGACTTAATCACATTATCGGTAGTGAGTATATGGTTTATGCATCTGACTTACTGTCCACCACACTGCCTCTAGTTGTTCTTTCTTCTCTCACCTACATTAGGCATGCTAAATGCTATTTATTGTCTAATTTAAAACATATCCAATTATAATCCCTCTCAGAGCAATACAAACATCTACACACACACTAACATACACACATCCCTTCTCTGTGACCTGGTTTATCTCTTCATCTGATGTTTCCTTTTATAAACACAAATATACTTTGCATTTAGTAGAACGCTTGAGAGCCACACAGCATGTGTACTGTATTATAATGGAGATGACTATTTGAGTATTATCCTAAGTCATCTGGGGAGTTACATCAAAAAGAGAATACAGCAGGAAAGATGCATACTAACATATCTTTGAATGTCAATAGTTCTCAAAGTTGTATTGTGTATCATTTGGGTCAGAGGGTGTACCCCCCCCACCCCCACACACACACGTTGGCAGTAGGTACCTGATGGGTCCTGGGGCAGGTGTCCCTCTACCTCGTGCTGCAGGCAGCTTGCCCCTCACCGCTGGCACCTTGGCATCCTCTGAGCCACCATTCAGGTACGTCAGCTCCTGCAGCTGCGCCTGTCGGATCTCATCATTGTAATCCTGCACACACACACAAACAAACACACATACCCTTTTAATTACAGCATATTAAATGGCGTCCTTTATCTCCAGGGTTACAGCCCTGTAGGAATGTCTAATTAATGACTATACAGTGCTTCTGTGACCAAGCAGTGTGTGTGTGTGTGTGTGTGTGTGTGTGTGTGTGTGTGTGTGTGTGTGTGTGTGTGTGCATGCGCTCATGCGTGTCATGATGCTGCTGTGACCGCTGCTCCTCAGGCAGAGCAACACACTCCTGATCCCCCGTTGATAAAACCCAGGAACCCCATTTGGCTTTTTATCGTCACACACAATCGTCTCTCTCTCTGTGTGTGTGTGCTTTATCATCGCACACAGTTGTATTCACCACTCAACGGAACGTAGCAATTAATATGGAAATCAGCGTTTAATCATGCTGCCATGGAGACGATTGTCTTGTGTCTCCTCCATATCAACACATCTCTGAGTGTTTGTGAGGGAAATTTAAAGACGTCATTCATGACCGGAAATAAATCATCATGGCTCGGAGTGAGACTGGAACGATCAAACACATCAACATGGGATGGAGAGATCATACTATTCTTCCATAATTGCATGAGACAGATCAGTCACATCCATAATACATTGAGTAAGAGTAAATAAACGTGATGTATGGGCGTCCCAGAGAGGGTTCGGCTGTGCTGAGTGCTTCCTGTCTGACTGTGTTACTCTCTTATTCAGCTTAGTCAGTTATCCCCATGACTTCCCTTCCCTCAGAGGGACGTGCATCCAATCAGACAGAGTGGGATAGTGGTTCAACTACTTCAGCTGGCTAGCTTGTAGAAGCAGAGGGATTGTGACTGGACTGGACCATAATTCTGCCACTTGCTACTTCCTGTATGACCTTTACTTTACTATCTGGGTGTTCAATGCAGTCACTGACACAGAGTATAATCACATGTTGCACAAAAGAAGCAGAGTAGCTGATGTACACCTGCATTGCTATCTGTTTGGGGCTTTAGGCTGGGTTTCTGGACAGCACTTTGTGACCTCCGCTGATGTAAAAAAGGGCTTTATAAATACATTTGATTGATTGATTGACTAGCTAGCTGATATATTTTGTTCATATGTTGGATAAAATAAAAAGAGGACAGGGTAACAGTAATGTGTGTGTAGGTGTCAGTACGTACAGGTATGAGGAACTTCTTGATCTCCTCCAGTGCGTGACCCATCCTGTTGTAGGCCTCTGCAGGGGGAGCGAACACTTCTATGAGGACATGGAGGTCCTCGTTCAGGTGCTGATATTTGGCCTCTCCACTCTTCCGTAGCTCTTCCTCCTGGTGGAACAAAAAACAATCAAATGTATTTATAAAGCCCTTTTTACACCAGAAGTTGTCAGAACGTGCTTTAACTTGGCCTATTATAATGTCACCTCAATTACACCTCACAGTTTATTTAATCCACACAGGATCAGCAAGACTGATCCAGCAAATCTATTTGACTTGATTATTGAATTTAAACGTATTATATTTCGGGCTGTTGGAGTTAATCAGTTAACTCTAGTTCACTTTTAAAAATGTAAGTGCACACATTTTTTTTTTTTATTGTGATCGCATTGTCCGAAAGTATTCAGAATATACTGAACAATCCAAACAATCTGTACAGATAAAAACAACTGGGGGATGTCAAAACAAGTTGACATTGAGGTTAAAGAATCTGGGCTTTATCAATTTACCAGATTTTGCTAACTGTTACTTTGGACAAAATCAAGACGTCAATATTCTTGTAATGTTTTTTTAAATAAAAAATCTGAAAATACTGCTCAATTTGAGCAAATTCTGAAGTTGTGTTTATTCGAGATTAAACACAGCAAATCCTGCGATTAACTTAATTACATTTTTTAAAATTGTTTGACAGCCCTAATTGTAATACAATCACAATACTGATCAAACCTCTAATGCCATAAAGGAGTGCACCACTCTATACTGTACATGTAATACATTACATAGTATAGTGTAAATAGGACCCAACCAAAATAGATCTCAATGGGCCATCTCATCCAGACAGAAAGAGGCAATATGTAATTGAAGGGCCAAAATAGGACAGCAAACCCTAAGTAAAACTACAGCACAGCCGACAACATCTCCCGAGTGGTGCAGCGGTCTAAGGCAGTGCTAGAGGTGTCACTACAGACCCGGGTTCGAGCCCGGGCCGTATCACAACCAATCATGATCGGGAGTCCCATAGGGAGGCGCACAACTGGCCCAGTGTTGTCCGGTTTAGGGGAGGGTTAGGCTGGGGGGCCTTTACAAGTAGGCAAGCATTGTAAATAAGAATGTGTTCTTAATTAACTGACTTGTCTAGTAGAACAAAATCCTGCTCACCTCTTCTCTAGTGGTGTGCCTCTATGCTGCTAGCTATTGAGAACTTCCTTCCTCAAGTGGAATCTTGCAACTCACACACATTCCGTCCTCTAGAAGCATCATGCAAGGCAGAGTCTGTCATGTAATTATAAATAACCTTGTTTTAAACCTGTGGCATGTTGATGAGATGCTAATTTCCCTCATAAATCTGTGTTTTACGAGGAAGAGGCTCCTCTGTGCATACTGTCTGCCTCTACTGATGGATCTGCCGAAGAGACATCAATGACACACACACGCACGCACACACACGCACACACGCACACACACACACACACACACACACACACACACACACACACACACACACACACACACACACACACACACACACACACACACACACACACACACACACACACACACACACACACACACACACACACACACACACACACACACACACACTGTCTTCCTATATGTGCTCAGCAGGCCATGGCAGGAGATTACAGCTGTCACCTCCTCTATCTCCTCCAAGCATCTCCCCTACTGTTGACATTCCTCATAGAGAATCTGTTTATATTCCTCACAGAGAATCTGGTTATCAAACAGCCATTCTCTTCCCAGAAACAGAGGCACAAAGAGGCACAGAGCCTGAGACAACAACATGAGAGTCCATAGGAACTCCATAGGAAAGACAGTTTGGTTCAGAGCATGACATGTATATGCTGTTAGTTGTTGCAGATGACGCGTTCTTAAGCATGCTGAACAATAGGAGGAAGCCACAACAGCAACAGCATGGATGCAGTGTATTGTAGGGACTCTTTGCAGACTGAGAGGACTGACAGAGGACAGGGAAGCCCAAAACAACATGTAATTTCATCATCCATTTTAAAGCTCCACTAGCCTTCGTTTCCATAACACCAACCTTGAACCCAGAAGCATACGCCTCCCTAAACGTCACCCAGCCCAAGGAACGTACAATAAAGCAACTTCAGGACAGAGACTCTGAATGCTTCTATGTCATATTGGCTAAAAGGGGTGCCATCAGCTCCACACTCAGAAGCAGAGGAAGAGAAGGAAGAAGGAGAAGAGAAAAGCCTTATACAGCCTGTTGCTTCTGTGGCCATTCCTTTGATCCTTTCACTGACACTCTGTGTAACTGACGATGACAAATCTTGGGCAGATATTGGAGGAATTCTATGAGAATTCTACACGTAGCCATAAAGCATACACTGAAGCTGAGATTGTATCCATCTCCAACTGGCTTGCAGCGGGGCAGCTATAAGAACACAGCTGTATCCACACAATTAGAATTAGATTCTAGAATTACGCCTCTTAATGATAGAAAACGTCATGTATTATACAGGCCTCTCACTGCAAGAAAACTCTGAAACAAATAGCACAACAAAAGGCTCTTTTCGGGCGCATCGTTTTCTGAAACTATGAAAGTAAAGGTGCATGCTGGATCTGGAGCAAACTGTCAATCACAGATCACAGATCTCCCTGGTGAGGTAGTGGAGGAGGTGTGTGAAGCATGCCGAGCTGCGTGTGTGAGCTGTGTGTGCGCGTGCATGCATGCGTGCGTGTGTGTTTTGAAACCTGCTGAGCTCAGCACATCTCCATGACAGATCTGTTCAGCAGGTGTTCCAGAGTTTGTGCCGTCAGAGAGAGAATCGATCACAACAATCTAACGGAACGTTTGCGTATGACACTGAAGATCATCGATGTCACAAATCAGCCATGATGACAAACTGACTGACGGAGAAAGACTGTCACAGACACAACAAGACAGAACATATCCACAATAACTCAGCTGGTTATTGATGCCTTTCCACTGAGGTTGTCTGCCTCAATTTACCCGAAACAAACAACAGAGAGAGATAGAGAGACAGAGAGTGAGAGAAAGAGAAGAGGACTTGGTTTTTACTAGACAGAGAGGGAGAAAGAGGAATGTTTGACTGTTAGAGAGAAGGAGAGAAAGACTTGGCTGTTACCTTCTCTTTGTCTCTCATTGATCCTTTCCCCAGAATGGACATCTTAGTGAGCGTGTCTTCCTGCAGTCTCTTTAGTGAGTTCCCGCGTGGACCCAGCAGTTTGCCCACAAAGTTAAACTAAAACAGAAACACAAGCAGAGAAGTTTAATGAGTAACTGTGCTGATGAGATAAAGACAAAAACAGTTGTATGTCAATCACATTTCGGTTCAAACAGTCTGCTTTTGATTAAATATAAACAAGAAGTGTAGCAATTGACAAGAGTACAAAATGTAAGTAATCCGTATTTGGGTTGACATGAGAACTATCTTCCTAGTAGCACAGGTGTCTCCATAAAACTGTTTTCTCAACCATGTCCAGGTGTATATACCAAATGAGACCCTATTCCATATATAGTGCACTACTTTTGACCAGGGCCATACGGTCAAACGTAGTGCACTATATAGGGAAAAGGATGCCATTTCCCTTACAAAAAAAAGATTGCAGTTTTGAAACTGAAGTAATATTGCAGTAACTGCAGCCGACTGGTATTTTGGATTTCAGAAATGAAAGAATAAGTCAGTATAACTGCAGTGTAGTTACACTCCAAAATGACTGCAGTAAAAAAAAAAAAACATCGTTATTTTGAATGCGGTATTTGCAGCATACTGCAGTTATTCTGCACTCTGACTGCAATCTTTCTGCCTTCGACAACCAACACACATAATACTTACAATTATAACAGCATTATGTGAAATGAGGAGGCTCAGAGTGTGGATGGTCAGGTTGAAATAGTACAAAAATCAAGCAAGGATGGTTAGCATTTGACAAGATAAAATGTTTTACTGATGCCTATTATATTTGACATATTTTATAGTAGCACTGAGTCTCCGTAACACTGCTATTTCAACCATATCCAGGTGTGCGACCCACATGTATCGGAGTGCCAAGTCTTGGTCCAAAAGACTCCTTAACAGATTCTACCCCCAAGCCATAAGACTGCTGAACAATTAATCAAATGCCTACCCGGACTATTTACATTGACACCCCCCCCACACCCCAACTCAACTGTTTTTACACAGCTGCTACTCACTGTTTATTCTTCATGTATAGTCACTCTACCCCCTAACCACATACAAATGACCTCGACTAACCTGTACCCCCGCACATTGACTCAGTACCGGTACCCCATGTATATAACCTTATTATTGTTATTTTATTGTGTTACTTTCTATTCCATTTTTTACTTTAGTTTTTTAGTAAATATTTTCTTAACTCCATTTTTTTTAACTGCATTGTTGGTTAAGTAACTTACTGGTTTGTAAGTAAGAATTTCACCTGTTGTATTCAGCGCATGTGACAAATAAAAATGTCATTTGTTTTCTTTTAAATGGCACCCTATTCTCTATATGGTGCACTACTTTTGACCAGGGCCCATAGGGTTAAACGTAGTGCACTATATAGGGAAAAAGGTGCCATTTGGGACGTAGTACAGCATTTCTGCCTTAGACAACTAACATACATAATCCTTCCAATTATAACAGCATTATGTGAAATGAGGATTCTAAGCGTATGAGCGGTCAGGTTCATATAGTACAATATTTTTCTATTCAACTATTCAAGTTTTATACAATACCACATTTTGCCATTCTATGTCTATGTTACCACTGTATACATGCTCTGAAAAAGGCACATTAAGTACCTTTGCTATTTTCATATAGCTGTTGACTGTTGAGTGACCCTGTTTAAGGTCATGCAAAGACCAAAACAGAGAGATTAGATGGATAGAAAAACAGAGGAGCGAGAGAGAAAAGAGAGAGAAAAAGAGCAGACAGAAAGAGAGAGAGAGAGAGAGAGAGAGAGAGAGAGAGATAGGAGGTAGAGAGAGAGAGAGACAGCAGGTAGAGAGAGACAGCAGGTAGAGAGAGATAGAGGGTACAGAGTACAGAGCTATTCTGCTCACCATCTCTCTCCCTTTAACAGTGAGTTATACAGCTGTCTCCTACATCTCCCTGAGTCATTAATTAGCAGACAGGAGAGACAAAAAAACAGCCCTATTTTGTTCTACACCTCACCTATGGCTCTTATGTCTCATGCCTGTTATTCTCTCACAACAGTAACTGTCGTTGCCATGGTCATTAACTGTAGTTGCCATAGTCAATAACTGTCGTTGCAATGGTCAGTAACGGGCATTGCAATGATCAGTCGCAGGCAGTGCACTCAGGTGAACTCAGGCCATATGGCCCTATATTGTCAGTTTCACTAGTGCTCTCGTACACAGGCCTTCGCTTATGCTAACACCAGTTAAATTCCACTCATTACAATTGTACATAGGATGATGTCTGCAGATGGTGAGGCTCCATAAAAGGTGCCAATGGTATCTGGAAGTCCGTTATGTTTCCTAATAGCCAGGTTTACATCAGTATGGATTTGAACTGGTGGGAAAGTTTGCGCCTGTTATATCCAGGGGGGAATTACATCATGTATTGTAAACAACGGTCAAGCATGAAAAAGTTAAATATGTAAAAAATGATCATTCCGTAAAAGCGGTCATTTTATTCAGACAAATAACAGGACGGATAACAGTCAGGCAGCATATCACATGCTGTTTTGGTGCTGCACTATGGGATGCTGTTGATTTGGTGCTTTTATGAAAGCCTAGCTATTTACAGACAGATCAAAGATATTTGCCTTGGATCTAATCTGTTTAAGGCGTCTAAATGTCAGGGGTTTAATCTTGACATCACCCTGTCTTTACTAATGCAAACTAAAACCTCTCTAACCCACATTCTGTGTTCACCATTCTGTTTTACAGGACATATCAGTCTGGCCATTCTTCAATGGGTGTTTGGAATTAGATATAAATGTGTCTGCATCCCAAATGGCACCCATATTCCCTTTATAGTGCGCTACTTTTGACCAGAAAGTAGTGCACTATAAAGGGAAAAGGATGTAATGGGACATAACCATAGTCTGACTGGGGCCTGTGGTCATTAACAGAGCTATCAGCTTTTCATATCTCTAATTTGTTTACCTCAACAACAACAGTCATCTGAACCCAGTCCTAAACATCTGCAGTGTGGGTCCATTACTGTCTGGATGGGGACTAGGAAAGGACTGTGCTGCTTGGCACTGATCGTGATGGCCCACATGAGAGCTGAACAGTCGCATCTTAATCATGTGTTGGCTAGAACCACTGCTTTAATTTTGGTTACACACACACATGCATCACTACTCTGGACGGCTCTGACTTATGTGGACAACTATAAATACCTAGGTGTCTGGCTAGACTGTAAACTCTCCTTCCAGATTCACATTAAGCATCTCCAATCCAAAATGAAATCTAGAATCGGCTTCCTATTTCGCAACAAAGCCTCCTTCACTCATGCTGCCAAACATACCCTCGTAAAACTGACTATCCTACCGATCCTCGACTTCGGCAATGTCATTTACAAAATAGCCTCCAGCACTCCACTCAGCAAATTGGATGCAGTCTATCACAGTGCCATCCGTTTAGTCACCAAAGCCCCATATACTACCCGCCACTGCAACCTGTATGCTCTCGTTGGCTGGTCCTCGCTACATATTCGTCGCCAGACCCACTGGCTCCAGGTCATCTATAAGTATTTGCTAGGTAAAGCGCCGCCTTATCTCAGCTCACTGGTCACCATAGCAACACACGCTCCAGCAGGTATATTTGCCTGGTCATCCTCAAAGCCAACACCTTCTTCGGCCACCTCTCCTTCCAGTTCTCGGTTGCCAATGACTGGAATGAATTGCAAAAATTCAAAAATACACCTCTCCTCTCGCAGTGCAATACACACACACACACACACACACACACACACACACACACACACACACACACACACACACACACACACACACACACACACCAGGACCACACTACACTCTTAGAAGAAAAGGTGCTATCAGGAACCTAAAAGGGTTCTTTGGCTGTCCCCATAGTAGAACCCTATTTGGTTCCAGGTAAAAACCCTTTCAGTTCCATGTAGAACTCTTTGGGGTTCCATGTAGAACCCTTTCCACAGAGAGTTCTACATTGAACCCAACAGAGTTCTACCTGGAACCAAAAAGGTTTCTACCTGGAACCAAAAAGGGTTCTCCTATGGGGACAGCCAAATAACCTATTTGGAACCTGGTAGGGGACGGAGATAGCAGGTAGAGTGATAGCGGGTTCAGTGATTAAGAAAAAGTCAGAGGACACCAAACAGTAGGAACGGATCTATGATTAATCACAGCTACATAGGGGGGTGGGGCGGACCAACATCTAACGTCTTTTCATCATTTCCTGAATGTATTACTGTACTGCTAGCCTGTGCTGTGCGAGAGAGAGAGAGAGAGAGAGAGAGAGAGAGAGAGAGAGAGAGAGAGAGAGAGAGAGAGAGAGAGTCTTGCACTGCGAGGGGAGAGGTATGTTCAGAAAAAGCCAGCGTGCAGCGATTCTGCTGAAGACAGCAGGACAGACCGAGCCAACAGCAGAAGAATAAATCATTGTGGCCGTTTTCTAGGAGAGGAGAGACAAAGAGGGGAGAGACACAGAGACAGAGACACACAGGAGAGAGGAGAGACAGACACACTGAAAGACACAGCAGAGGGAAGAGACAGAGACAAAGAGAGACAGAGGAGAGTCAGACACAGGAGAGAGGAGAGACAGACACACAGAAAGACACAGCAGAGGGAAGAGACAGAGACAAAGAGAGACAGAGGAGAGTCAGACACAGGAGAGAGGAGAGACAGACAGAGACAGACACAAAGATACAGGGACACAGACAGTGACAAGTAGAGATACAGAGATATAGAAACACAGACACAGAGAAGACAGAAACAACAGAGTAACAGAAACACCGCCTAAACTAGAAATGAACCAGTGGAGCTCCTTACACCTTTCTAATGGCCTGTGGTGACTTATACAAAAATATGTATGACGAGGTGCACGTACACTACCGGTCAAAAGTTTTAGAACACCTATTTATTCAAGGGTTTTTCTTTATTTGCACTTTTTCTCTACGTTGTAGAATAATAGCGAAGCCATCAAAACGATGAAATAACACATATGGAATTATGTAGCAAACAAAAAAGTGTTAAACAGATCAGCAAAGAGACCTGCTTTGCGAACCAAGTGTGCACCGATTTTACATGTAGAGTCAAATGAAAAATGATGTCAGTCAGAAGTCTACAGCGGGTGGTCCCTTAAACACAGCGCACTGAAGGATCGGCAGAGGAATGCTAGATTCACATTTGGTGAGATGCGCGCGAGTCTTAAAATGACAAAAGGGGAACATTTTGGTGGCGCGTGCAGTGATGTGGGCTGCAGTCCTCTCTTCGCTTACACATAAGTCAATTCTAAGCCAATCTCACAGCAACACTAATACTGTAAAACAACTACAAGGGATTACTGTTTTCTAGATGCTCTTGTTTTCCAGTTGCAAATTGGTATAATAACAAGCAAACACTTCCTTTTAAAAGAAGTGGCTCTTCCTTTAAAAGT
Source organism: Oncorhynchus tshawytscha (assembly GCF_018296145.1). Classification (NCBI taxonomy): domain Eukaryota; kingdom Metazoa; phylum Chordata; class Actinopteri; order Salmoniformes; family Salmonidae; genus Oncorhynchus; species Oncorhynchus tshawytscha. The sequence goes on from NC_056441.1 coordinate 29,020,154, forward strand.
TGTGTCATACTGCAGCACAGCTTGCTAGGTGCTGCGGAATGGTATGGCACGTTGAAATGCATGACGTAATAGATTTTACTGTCAGCCAATGTTGCCGTTAATGCTAGTTGGACCACCAAAGGGCATCTTTGAGAAGCTAAGTTATTGAAATAACATGGATCTGGAGGCCTAAGAGTCCTGTTTTTACTGTAGCTGTTTTAGCCTAACTGATTTATTGGCATAAAGTGCTACTTCAATATACAGTATATCACTCAGTCATTCATTCCTTTGTGCATGTCATCACACAGCATACAAGACATCCATGTCTTTAATTAGTCATGTATTTCAGCTATAAAACAAAATAGAAAGGGAGCCTTGAATAATTAAACCACAACACGATTTAATTCACAAATGCATTTGACTGTTTTCAATATTAGCTGTACTAGAGATGTTTTTTGTTAGAACAGACTATATGGGATTGATTATAATTTATTTGTAAATTGTGACTTGTTTCAGGAAATGTGGCGTTTGTCATGCGTCACTACTGCACAGGAGAGCCATTTGAATGCAAACTTTTTTTAAATCTAAATGCGTTTTTTGGCAGAAATGCATTCCGGAACATGTGAACTTTCATGTGCCTTAATAACACACTTTTATGCCATCTGTAAATATGAATAAAATGGTTAAATTCTGAGCCTAGTTGGTTTAGCCACAGAAAAAGTCAGCAACCTTCCCGCTAGCCATGATTGGCTGAGATAATGAGTGGGCTGGACATGCCAAGAGATGAGTTTGGATTGGTCTGCCATGCGTCTGTCTATTTGAGCTGGTCAGCATGTATAGGTAATCCTGTCTAACACAGCTTTTTTAAAATATATATATCGCGTAATAGAACTGCATAAGTGTTGCTCTCCACTTTCTGGAGGACCGAGGTATACAGGTAAGATAGTCTAGTTAGAAACATTTTCAGATACAGTGGGGCTAAAAAATATTTAGACAGCCACCAATTGTGCAAGTTCTCCCACTTAAAATGATGAGAGAGGCCTGTAATTTTCATCATAGGTACACTTCAACTATGACCAGACAAAATTAGAAATAAAAATCCAGAAAATCACATTGTAGGATTTTTTATGAATTTATTTGCAAATTATGGTGGAAAATAAGTATCAAGCACCCAAGATAACGTTGGCTAGCTACTTCCAGACACAAATGAGACCACTCTGACCAATTTGCTTAGGCGAGTAAAATTTTCGTGTTAATCAGAGCATTGGTGACTGTAAATGTGCTGCTGGAAACAACTTAATGGCACTTTTTCCCGGCGTTTACTGACACCGGCCATATTCAACGGGTGTTGAGCGCTGGTAAAGCTGGTACATTCAGACGAGCGTGCTCTGAAATCCATGTAGATAGTAGGCTGGACACAACATTTTTAACAACGTTCATTTGCATCTGCCGTGGAGGCCAGTTTCATAATATGACCATATTTCACAGCTGTTTGCCGTCGTTTTGAAGTAATCACAAAAAAACAGGCCTTATTTTAGTGCATTTTTCTCCCTGCCAGCCTCTATTAGTTCTACTGAGCACAGTGGCACCAACTCGCCTTCCGAACGTTCTATTCCCAGCTTATTGTTCAATGTCACAATGCCTGCTTCGCTATTGTTGGCAATGAGACCTGCTCACATTGTTTTATAGTTAAAATGTAAGCAATAAAATGTAAACAACAAAAATAATATTGGAACTCTGCGTTCTTCCCATTGTTTCCTATGGGGGAAATATAGGCATGTCTGTCTATTTCGCCAAATATCTCGCAATGTGTATATTTAGATTTGTTTCAAGTCGGGTGTAACCGGTGTGAAATGGCTAGCTAGTTAGCAGGGTGCGCGCTAATAGCATTTCAATCTGTGATTTCACTCGCTCTGAGACCTTGAAGTAGTTGTTCCCCTTGGCTTTTGTGGAGCGATGGGTAACGATGCTTCGAGGGTGGCTGTTGTCTATGTGTGCAGAGGGTCCCTGGTTCAAGCCAAGATAGGGGCGAGAAGAGGGACGGACGGAAGCAAAACAGTTACAAGGGCACCATTTTAATCAGGAGAATCTCCCCTTTGTTATGATGTAAGTCTGGGCAGCGAGCTCATCTGTCATCGATTGCTAGACCAGAAATAGTCCAAAATGTTTTATTTTTCCCCTACTTTTTCATTATGCAGCCATAAGCACAGTTGAGACCATCAAGGTGCAGATGTTTACTTTCTTCACAAGTTTCGTCCGACGAACAGATTGTAGTGGTAAATTAAAAATAGATCTATTTTTAATGGAATTCTAAGCATCACTCCAGTCAAAACAGGCTCTGCGAACTTTCGATTACATTAATTTGCTATGGGCTCGCGTTAGTGTTCCAGTTTAACCAACGTTCTTAAGCCGTTTTTCAGACTTGGGTGAATTTTGACTCGTTCTATTGTCCAGCCTATAGATAGCCAGAGCTAATTTACGAAAGCACCCGAATGTCCATTGAGAAAGCACAACGACTATACCATTTAGCTAAGCTAAGAATGACGAGAATAATCAAGTCAATAAACATTGGGTAGTTAGACAGCCTATAGTTAATATACTGGCAAGTTTGATGTATAACTACTAACGTTAGATAGCTAGCTAACATACTGGTACATACTGCTGTAATGATATGCTATGTGGTTCGTAAGGACAGCGTAGCTAACAAATTGTCAGCCAACATAACGTGTAATTTATTTGAAAAGTCATTACTTTATTACATTGAGTAGCAAGCTACCCCTTGGTCGTTAGGGCAAATCTGGTCTGCGATAGGAGTGGGGTTTTCACACCTAGCTCTGCTTTTAGACTATTCTTTAGTAGGTTGAATATGCTGTTGTTCAGCTATTAGCTCTCCTCCCAAACTTGCAACAAATTGCTGTTCCAATCTCAATCCTTTCCCTCTTCCACGCGTCATCATTCTGCTCTAAGCGGCTCGCTTGTGGGCGTGCTGGCAGGATATGGTAGCACGTTTGTCTGAAGGAGTCGTTATTCACCGGCAAATTGTTATATGCATTTCACTTTAAGGTCTACACCTGTTGTATTCGGCGCACGTGACAAATAAACTTTGATTTGATTTGGTACATTTATGTCTTTTTGTCGAGAGCAAAACCTTTTTTATATTCAATCAAAAATAATTGTTCTGAAAGCAACTTTTTTCCAACACAAAGGAAGTCAAAACGGACACCTACGAAGATGGCATCTCAGGTAAGCAGCACTGGGCTGTATTGGCACATCATAAAAATGACATCTGCTGCTTGAGATTTAACGGTCATATCTCAGTTATTGTTTTCATATCTATAAAAAAATAAGCTGTTTTCTTTACATTCAGAGAGCGAGCTGACCAAGGGGTCGAACATGTAGATATTGCCAGATGTTCACTGTCTGAGGAACAGGCCGTGGAAGCTTTATTGCTGGCAAAAGTGACAACCAGAGGTAATTAAACTGTTCTGTGTTATTTTTCTCCATCGCTGCCTATCTTGTTGTACATGGAATCTGGGAAACAAGGCTTAATCATGCTCTCTCTCTCTATCCATTTGTCACTAGTCTGCATGTATGTTTTGATGTGAGAGAGGAAGCCAGTCCCTTCATCGCCACCTCACCTCTTTACCTTTCTGTCTTCTACACCTCTCTCCCCACCTCGTCTTTCTTCCTGGTTTTATATTGCACAACACCATATGTGCATTGAAGTACAGGTTGAACTTGTATTTATAATATTACAATTATCATAATTATAATGCATTTGTGTATTTATAACACCTGGATAATGAACTTCTTTCAATAAAGCGTTTAACATTCTCCACTGGGCGAAATTAAGTATCTCATAGAAATACTATCCTGTGTCCTCAGATTAATGCAGGTGAAGGGAGATAGATATGCATATTTTTTTTGGTCTGTATATATGAATTATAAATCAATCATGTTTCTAGTCTATTGCATAGTTACAATGTGTAATCATTGATGTCCCAGGAGCAAGAGTGGTAAACACTGTTGAAGTGTATAATTTTAATACAAAGGCAGACACAGCCTTATTCAAATAGTTTGATATGACTGAAAAAGAATGTCTCAGAGATTCATACCTGAACTGCACCTTTAATTGCCAAGGAAGAGTACATGGTCAGTGAATATATTCAATGTACAGGCTACAATGTGGAGATCTCATGCGTGGTAATAACTACAGTATGTGTATATAGGACTTGCATTCTTGGCACAATAAAGTTATTATATTCAACACAATCCATAGGCTTCATTAATGCCATTCAGACTTGAAGTTGATACAACTACTGTGATAGCTGAGGTTAATAGATTGGTATGAACATTAGTTCAGAACCTAACGTTTTAGGGTCCATACACAGATCGGCTACATACCATAGCTAGCTACACATCTATAGGCATACAGTTATTTTTATCCTCCGCTACACAATAAGCAAGTAAATAGTTAGCTAGCTATGTTACTTCAGCTGCATTGCAAGGCAAGATTCCACAATTGTACATTCAATTTGCAGTAAATGCTTTAGCTAGTTAGATTCTTTACATCCACTGTTTCACAAGACGACAGCCTGGTTTGCTGGTTTTCTCAGGAGTCCCTAAAACATTAAACAACATGAATTACAAATTAATTATCCTAACACTAGCTATCTGGCTAATGTTAGCTAGTCAGATAACTTGCTAAATAGCGATTTTTGTAAACTAACTTCATGACGAAAAAAATATGCAAAAATGTTTGTCTCTGCATTAACTAACATATTCCTCTCAATTGTACATATTGTGCTTGACTCGTTATGATGTTATAACAACTTACATCTGGTTCCACCATAATGTTTTGTCAGCCATCTTTGTTGAAGAACGCCACAAGGCAAGGGTGGCTCCTGTCAAAATTCGTCATTGGAACCATTCAATATGATTGGTCAAATAAAAACCTTGGGACCCAAATGCATAATGAGTGCTCTAACTCCCCCTTCTGGTGGTCTGGAGCAATGAAGCCGTGATGCTGGGTACCTCTAATTGTATCTCAGAGCCATTTGCTTTGCTAGTTATTAGCCTAATATTAGCTAGCTAACATTGAACCTGGTTGGTTAGCTACCTGCAGATTCAACATCATGATTTAGGATTATGGTTCACTGTCTTAACAAAATACTCCACTATGCAAGTATCCATTTCAATAGAATGTTCATGATGTCACTGCAACACGACAGCTGTTGATAGACGTAGCTGGTAAATTCGCTCTGGCTATCTACTCCAATTTAAGAGCACTCTCATCTGAGTGTGCTAGAGCGCAGAATAACTGACAAATGTACGAACGCTCAACACCCATTGAATATGGCCGGTGTCTGTAAACACTGGCAAAAAAAGCGTAAATTGTTGCTAACAGCACAGTTGCAATCACCAATGGTCTGGATAACATAAAACAGCCTAACCAGCATGCTAAGGTGAGTAAAATGTCAGAGTGAGCTGTTCTCTCATTTGTGTCTGGAAGTAGCTAGCCAACATTAGCCAGTTAGCTTGGGTGCTTGACTGCTGTTGTTAGGACAGAATGCTCGGATCAACCCTTACAGAGACGGGTGGGGCTGTAGACAAAGAAGAGCTCTTCAGTAGGTACCAAAACATTCAAAGGCCATTTTCCCAAAAGTGAGGTTGAAAGTTCATCAACTTTCAAAGCAGAATTACTTTCCCATACTTTCCCATTTCTCAACTTTTATCCAATATAAAATTTTAAAAAACATTTAAAATGTTGCTACATAAGACCGAATCCAGCCAGTCGGTCAGAATTATTATTGTATTTGTTGTGCTGTTTATACTGCTAGAAATTTTCATGGATTAAACTGATTAATATGATGGTGTTTTTAGACCAAGAAAAACAAAAATGCATTTCACAGTAGCCTATGTTGGCCTCATAGTTTCTGGAAAATAATGTACAACGTGACCGGTTGGGAGTAGGCCTAAGTGACTCCGAGTGAAGAGCAAAATAATCCTAACATTTCCACACCCTAATTGTAGGCTAACCAATACACAAACGGAGTATTGATTTATCAAGACCAGTCCCCATGCTTTTCTCAGAGCAGCGTGAAAGGGTGCTGAAGTAGTTGACCACACGTGGGTAGGCTATTGCTTCAAATCCTATTATAACAATTGGATGACTTTGGGTGTTTCAGTAAGCAACAGTTTGTTGGCTGCAAATGCATTAGCCTACATTATTCCAATATTTCTGTCATTCAGTGATATTTATTCCCACAGTAATTTGTTCTGGATCCATCCAGATGTGGTTAGATGTGGTGCTTGTGGTGCAGATGTGGTGCTTGTGGTGGGCTATGCAAAGACATGGATGAAGTGGCATGCCTTGTGAAAATCCAATTAATTAGAAAGGCTGCTAAAACACTTCCACCTGGTCAACAGCATTGTTGTGTACTTACAAGTACAGTGCACTTTCACTCCATTCTCCGCCTGACTCTCTACCAATGCCATCAGATTATTAGTTATATTGATGCTATCTTACACTATTGTTTTCGAAACTCAATCACTATCTTCTTCATCCTCGTCATTCAGTCAATTGAAATTCAATTGCAATACATTTTGTCTCTCCCGTTCAACAACTCCAGATAGCTTTGCACGTGCACCAAAGGGATGACTTGAAATAACATGATGTAGGTAGATTAAATAATCAAAGGGAATCATGTTATTTTTTATTATCCTAGTGGATATCAGTATTTTAGGCATATCATGTGAATTAGGCGTCATGTAAAATCATTGTCAAAAGGGCAAGAGATACTTGTTGCATGACAAAACAGGTGCTGTTAGATTACAATATTATTTATCTGCCAGTTTGGAACAGTGTAAACAATACTAAATAAAGTATAAGTAATACCAGAGAGTCTGTTCTAATGAATACAGCATAGCAAAGTTTAAAAACAGACGGATTTGTGAAACTGCTTTATCCAACATTTTGTGGTTGCATGAGACTTGGTGATCACAGAATCAGTAGGATATTAGACAAACACTCACATAGGGAACAGAAGCAGGAACAGCATAGGGCTCAGTGACTCACCCATTCCTGGCTTTCAAAATAAGTTATATTATAATGCAGGGTTAAAGACACATTCTTTCTGATTGTCTTCAGCATGCAGTCTCTCCTCTCGCTACAGCTACTTTTTTTGAATTATTGGATTATAAAAAATTAATATATTTGTAGGGTTTGATGCATTCTTCGTTCGAGAAAATCTGGTCTTTGATGTTGAGTTAGTAATATGAAACTTTAGTATACGTAAGCATTGAATACATTGCATGTTTGCCCTTCTTTGTCCATTAGGTTACACACATCTGATGATTCATTACAAATAGGATTTATTTGATTTATTTTGTTTACATCCTTCATTGTAACCACAATGTCACAAGTAATTGAACACACGCAACATGAGCAGATTAACTTGGTCAAAACATGTCTTTATTAAAGACTCTGAGAAAGAATGTTGGTACTTATTTATTTTGATCCAAAGCCACAAATGAGTCACTCAGCTGACAAATTTAGCTTAATTCTGCGAAATAGCCTACTATTTATGTCAAGCCTAAACGAATATATTAAATTGCCTAAATAAACTAGTACATTTCATATACAAATGAAGTAGATCAGGTCTTGAAAATATGTGCAATCTCTTTCCCCTCCCTACCTCGCTGGAATCTCTTTCATTCAGTTACAGAAACTCCCTTTAAGGTGCCCTAGGAAAGTATTCAGACCCCTTGACTTATTCCACATTTTCTTACGTTAATGACATATTCTAAAATGTATAAAGTAAAATAAAACATCCTCACCAATCTATACACAATACCCCATAATGAAAAAGCAAAAACATTTTTGCTAAAAATAACAAAAATAGAAACACCTTATTTACATAAGTATTCAGACACTTTGCTATGAGACTCGAAATTGAGCTCAGGTGCATCCTGTTTCCATTGATCGTCTTTGAGATGTTCCTAAAACTTGATTGCTTGGACATGATTTGATTGGAGAACATTTTGGGAAAGGAACACACCTGTCTATATAAGGTCCCACAGTTCAAAGTGCATGTCAGACTAAAAACCAAGCCATGAGGTGGAAGAAACTGTCCGTAGAGCTCAGAGAAAGGATTGTGACGGGGCACAGGTTTGGGGAAGGGAAGCAAACAATGTATGCAGTATTGAAGGTCCCCAAGAACACAGTGGCCTACATCATTCATAAATGGAAGAAGTTTGGAACAACCAAGGCTCTTCCTAGAGCTGGCCGCCTGGAGATGGGAGAACCTTCCAGAAGGACAACCAACTCTGCAGCACTCCACTTTTTATTTATTTTTATTTCACCTTTATTTAACCAGGTAAGCTAGTTGAGAACAAGGTCTCATTTGCAACTGCGACCTGGCCAAGATAAAGCATAGCAGTTCGACACATACGACAACACAGAGTTACACATGGAATGAACAAAACATACAGTCAATAATACAGTAGAAAAAAAAGAAAACAAAGTCTATATACAGTGAGTGCAAATAAGGTCAAATAAGGGAGTTAAGGCAATAAATAGGCCATGGTGGCGAAGTAATTACAATATGGCAATTAAACACTGGAATGGTAGATTTGCAAAAGATGGATGTGCAAGTAGAGATACTGTGGTGCAAAAGGAGTAAAATAAATAAATACAGTATGGGAATGAGGTAGACAGATGGGCTGTATACAGATGGGCTATGAACAGGTGCAGTGATCTGTGAGCTGCTCTGACAGCTGGTTCTTAAAGCTAGTGAGGGAGATGGGAATCTCCAACTTCAGTGATTTTTGCAGTTTGTTCCAGTCAGTGGCAGCAGAGAACTGGAAGGAAAGGCGACCAAAGGAGGAATTGGCTTTGGGTGTGACCAGTGAGATATACCTGCTGGAGCGTGTGCTACGAGTGAGTGCTGCTATGGTGACCAGCTAGGTAGCTGAGATAGGACGGGGCTTCACCTAGCAGACACTTGTAGATAACCTGTAGCCAGTGGGTTTGGCGACGAGTATGAAGCGAGGGCCAGCCAATGAGAGCGTACAGGTCGCAGTGGTGGGTAGTATATGGGGCTTTGGGAACAAAACGGATGGCACTGTGATAGACTACATCCAGTTTGCTGAGTAGAGTGTTGGAGGCTATTTAATAGATGACATCGCCGAAGTCAAAGATCGGTAGGATGGGTCAGTTTTACGAGGGTATGTTTGGCAGCATGAGTGAAGGAAGCTTTGTTGCGAAAGAGGAAGCCGATTCTAGATTTAATTTTGATTGGAAATGCTTAATGATTCTGGAAGGAGAGTTTAGGTGTCTAGCCAGACACCTATGTATTTGTAGTTATCCACTTATTCTAAGTCAGAGCCATCCAGAGAAGTGATGCTGGATGGGCGGGTAGGTGCGGGCAATGTTCGGTTGAATAGCATGCATTTAGTTTTATTTGCGTTTAAGAGCAGTTGGAGGCCACGGAAGGAGGGTGGTAATGGCATTGAAGCTCGTCTGGAGGTTAGTTAACACAGTGTCCAAAGAAGGACCAGAAGTATACAGAATGGGGTAGGATAGATATAGGTCTGTAGCAGTTTGGGTCTAGAGTGTCTCCCCCTTCGAAGAGGGGGATGACCGCGGCAGCTTTCTAATCTTTGGGAATCTCAGACGATACGAAAGAAAGGTTGAACAGGCTAGTAATAGGGGTTGCAACAATTTCGGCAGATAATTTAAGAAAGAGAGGGTCCAGATTGTCTAGCCCAGCTGATTTGTAGGGGTCCAGATTTTGCAGCTCTTTCAGAACATCAGCTATCTGGATATGGGTGAAGGAGAAATGGTGGGGGCTTGGGCGGGTTTCTGTGGTGGGTGCCGGGCAGTTGACCGGGGTAGGGGTAGCCAGGTGGAAAGCATGGCCAGCCGTAGAGAAATGCTTATCGAAATTCTCAATTATAGTGGATTTGTCGGTTGTAACAGTGTTTCCTAGCCTCAGAGCAGTGGGTAGCTAGGATGAGGTGCTCTTATTCTCCATGGATTTTACAGTGTCCCAGAACTTTTTTGAGTTTGTACTGCAGGTTGCAAATTTCTGTTTAAAAAAGCTAGCCTTAGCTTTCCTAACTGCCTGTGTATATTTGTTCCTAACTTCCCTGAAAAGTTGCATATCACGGGGGCTATTCGATGCTAATGCAGAACGCCACAGGATGTTTTTGTGCTGGTCAAGGGCAGACAGGTCTGGAGTGAACCAAGGGCTATATCTATTCCTGGTTCTACATTTTTTGAATGGGGCATGCCTATTTAAGATGGTGAGGAAGGCACTTTTAAAGAATAACCAGGCATCCTCTACTGTCGGGATGAGGTCAATGTCGTTCCAGGATACCCGGGCCAGGTCGATTAGAAAGGCCTGCTCGCAGAAGTGTTTTAGGGAGCATTTGACAGTGATGAGGGGTGGTCGTTTGCTTGCAGACCCATTACGGATGCAGGCAATGAGGCAGTGATCGCTAAGATCTTGGTTGAAAACAGCAGAGGTGTATTTGGAGGGCAGGTTGGTTAGGATGATATCTATGAGGGTGCCCGTGTTTACGGATTTGGGGTTATATCTGGTAGGTTCATTGATAAGTTGTGTGAGATTGAGGGCATCAAGCTTAGATTGTAGGATGGCCGGGGTGTTAAGCATGTCCCAGTTTAGGTCACCTAGCAGCACGAGCTCAGAAGATAGATATGGGGCAATCAAATCACATATGGTGTCGAGGGCACAGCTGGGGGCAGAGGGTGGTCTATAGCAAGCAGCAACGGTGAGAGACTTGTTTCTGGAAAGGTTAATTTTTAGAAGTAGAAGCTCAAATTGTTTGGGTACAGACCTGGATAGTAAGACAGAACTCTGCAGGTTATCTTTGCAGTAAATTGCAACACCGCCCCCTTTGGCAGTTCTATCTTGGCGGAAAATGTTATAGTTAGGAATGGAAATTTCAAGGTTTTTGGTGGTCTTCCTAAGCCAGGATTCAGACACAGCTAGGACATCCAGATTGGTGGAGTGTGCAAGGGCAGTGAATAAAACAAACTTAGGGAGGAGGCTTCTAATGTTAACATGCATGAAACCAAGGCTTTTACGGTTGCAGAAGTCAACAAATGAGAGAGCCTGGGGGGTGGGAGTGGAGGTAGACACTGCAGGGCCTGGATTAACCTCTACATCACCAGAGGAACAGAGGAGGAGTAGGATAAGGGTACAGCTAAAGGCTAACAGAACTGGACGTCTAGTACGTTCAGAACAGAGAGTAAAAGGAGCAGATTTCTGCGCACGGTAGAATATATTCAAGGCATAATGTACAGACAAAGGTATAGTAGGATGTGAATACAGTAGGGGTAAACCTGTGCATATAGTGATAATGAAAGAGATATTGTCTCTAGAAATAGCAATTCAACCAGGTGATGTCACTGCGTGTGTGGGGGGTGGAACTAAATTGTTAGCCCGAGGCGTGTTGAGCAGTGCTAGAGGCTCTACAGTGAAATAAAACAATAGTTACAAACCAGAACAGCAATCGACACGGCATGGTGATGTTAGAGAAAGGCATGCGTAGCCGGGTGATCATACAAGTCCAGTGCGTGGCTTCAGGCAGGCCTTAGAGGGATGACGCGATGGAGGGAAGTCTGTTGTGGCCCCCTCGTGCAGTTACATCAGCGTACGGATCAGCAGGGCTCCGTGTGGTAAACCAGGCCAATTGGCAAAATATATATGGTGGCCGAAGAAATATGTCCGAAGGGCCTCTTAAGCCAGCAGTCCAATGTGCTTTAGATAGCTAGCAGGCCGCAGATTAGCGGCTTTGCGTTCAGGAGTCGTAATCTACTATAATTCCAGGTGGAAAAAAAATAATAAAAAATAATAATAAAAATGTAAAAAAATAGGTTCAGAGCTTGCGGTAGGAATCCGGAGATATCGAGAAGAATAAGTCCGACTAGCTCTGGTTTGAGTCACGCTGTACAGACAGGCGAGAGTTGTCCGAGATAAAGGTAGCTGATGACCGTTAGCAAAGGATAGCTGACTGCTAGCTAGTGGCTTCGAATGTATTCGATGGGCCTCATAAGCCAACAGTGCATTGTGCTCTAGACAGCTAGCATTCAGGGGACGTTAGCTGCGAAGGTCGGAAGGTTCAGAGCTTGCGAAAGGAATCCGGGTATATGGAGAGAAAAATAGGTCCGGTATGCTCTGGTCGAATCGCGTTGTACAAACTGGCGAGAGCTTTCCGAGCTAGAGGTTAGCTGATGACCGTTGGCTGGCTAGTTAACTGGCTAGTTTATGTTGGAGAGATTCCAGTAAGAGGCAAAGTAAAATACGTTCGAGAAAAAGCAGGTCCACACCACATTGGGTGAGGCGGGTTGCAGGAGAGTATTTTGAACTAAGGGTTTAGAAAAATATAAAAAGATATGCAAAGAAAATATATATACATGGGACACGACACTACGAAGGACAAATACGTCTGACTACTACGCCATCTTGGATAATAATGGCCATAAAGGCCACTAATCAGGCCTTTATGGTAGAGTGGCAAGACAGAAGACACTCCTCAGTAAAAGGCACGACAGCCCACTTGGAGCCCCTAAAGGACTCTCAGACCAAGAAAACAAGATTCTCTGGTCTGATTAAACCAAGATTGAACTCTTTGGCCTGAATTCCAAGCGTCATGTCTGGAGGAAACCTGGCACCATCCCTATGGTGAAGCATGGTGTTGGCAGGTTTTATGCTGTGGGGGTGTTTTTCAGCGGCAGAGACTGGGAGACTAGTCAGGAATGAGGGAAATATGAACAGAGCAAAGTACAGAGAGATCCTTCATGAAAACTCGCTCTCAGGACATCAAACTGGGGTGAAGGTTAACCTTCCAACAGGACAACAACCCTAAGCACACAGCCAAGACAACACAGGAGTGGCTTCAGGACAAGTCTTTGAATGTCCTTGAGTGGCCCAGCCAGAGCCCGGACTTGTTATTTTTATTTTTATATAAAAACTGTTTTCAATTGATCATTATGGGGTATTGTGTGTAGATTGATGAGGATTTTTATATATATATTTTTTATCAATAAGGCTTTAGAACCAGGCTGTAACATAACAAAACATGGGAAAAGTCAAGGGGCCTGAAAACTTTCTGAATGCACTGTATATACTTTGGAGGGGATATCACTCTTTCACACTGTGGTATATACAGCCAGTTTGTTATTTAGAATATTTATTTTCTGTTTTTCGAGGGAAAGAAAACAAATGCCCACCGCGCCTATTTTTCAAACATTGTCAGTCCACATGTCAAGTGTAATTGCGCAATTGTATTTACCCAAGTTCTCTCTCAACTCCGGGACTTCTTGCTAGCATTATGTTTGCCTGATGCAGGACTCTAGCGCCAGAGGAGAGACACTCTTGGACTGAAACATTCAAACCTCCATTCATTTATGAAAAGATAGTCAATTTGTGCCACAGTTCTAACTCCCCCTTGTGATAGTGTGGTGTGATGACAGAATGACGCAATTTACCAAAATTTGCCAGCATCTACCATGAACAGTCACGGCATAATCTCTTAACGTATAAGTGAGGAACGATTGTACATGCATAACCCATTCTCCATCATTGCAGGAGTACCCGCTAGGCTGACAATGAACTGTGCTGCTGTGTGAATATGATAATCCAGGTTAACCTAGTTATTAACCAGCAGCCCAATTTAAGAGTGTTAGGTCTTTAATTTCATAGCTTAAGTACAATTAAATTGTTCCTAGAAAACCTAACATCTGGAACCTTCCCTATGGTGTCCTTGCCTGTTTCATACTATTGATAGAAAATCTGTGTTTTCGAAGATGGATTTAAGCCCTCTGAATATGAGTCTAAACGGTCGCTTTTGGAAAACGCAGCGAGCCACTTCAGTGGCGAAAACCAAAAGGTGATGCCTGTTGTTCAGGGAGAAAACCCATTGGAGTCAGGGCGATCACTCTAGTGCTTTGCTACCTGTCAGATTGAACAAATGTAATATTTCTTCCTTCGGTGGCTTGTTGAGGCTCTAAACAGCGTATTAGCGGCCCCACTTATCAAAGCTGTCCAAGAAAATGTGTTTAGCTGCACTCCTATGTGACATAGACGTTTTTATGGATGACATTACATCTCCCTTTATTACACATGTCATTGTAATTGTTTTAGAAAGGGACACAATGTAGCTCTCACCAGGTTATCTAGAAGACGTAGATCTTGCACCGACAAAAGTAGTGCACTAAATAGGGAATAGTGTGTCAACACAGATTGTTGAACCTTCTGCAGCTTTCTGTCCAATGAAAGCCAGGTCATTCATCTACAGCCACTCTCAGAGAGGACTGAGGTGAAAGCCTGAGTGAAGACATCATCATCACCTGAGTGAGGCATCTCATGTTTACGCTAGCCTCTCCGCCACCCTACTAGCCTCCCTGCTATGGTCCCTGTGGGAGCCGGCTGTCATGTAGCTGCCGTGTGGCGCCATTAAAGGCTGATACTTATGCTGGGAGCTTTGTCTCAGAGCGGAGGGCTGAGGGGCTCTCATCACATGGCTAGAGGAGCATAGCATTCTCACTCAAACAGCATGGGCTGTTTCATCTTCACATGGAGGTTACTCTGAGAGGTGTGAGGCTCTGTGAGGTGCTCTGTTTCTATTTGCTGGAGCGAGAGAGAAAAAAGGAAAGCGCAGGTGCTCTCTCTCTCTCTTTCTCTCCCTCTCTATTTTCTTTCACTCTGTATTGCCTATTGTTATACAGTGGGGCAAAAAAGTATTTAGTCAGCCACCAATTGTGCAAGTTCTCCCACTTAAAAAGATGAGAGAGGCCTGTAATTTTCATCATAGGTACACTTCAACTATGACAGACAGAAAATCACATTGTAGGATTTTTAATGAATTTATGTGCAAATTATGGTGGAAAATAAGTATTTGGGCAATAACAAAGGTTTCTCAATACTTTGTTATATACCATTTGTTGGCAATGACAGAGGTCAAACGTTTTCTGTAAGTCTTCGCATGGTTTTCACACACTGTTGCTGGTATTTTGGCCCATTCCTCCAAGCAGATCTCCTCTAGAGCAGTGATGTTTTGGGGCTGTTGCTGGGCAACACAGACTTTCAACTCCCTCCAAAGATTTTCTATGGGGTTGAGATCTGGAGACTGGCTAGACCACTCCAGCACCATGAAATGCTTCCTACGAAGCCACTCCTTTGTTGCCCGGGCGGTGTGTTTGGGATCATTGTCATGCTGAAAGACCCAGCCACATTTAATCTTCAATGCCCTTGCTGATGGAAGGAGGTTTTTACTCAAAATCTCACGATACATGGCCCCATTCATTCTTTCCTTTACATGGATCAGTCGTCCGGGTCCCTTTGCAGAAAAACAGCCCCAAAGCATGATGTTTCCACCCCCATGCTTCACAGTAGGTATGGTGTTCTTTGGATGCAACTCAGCATTCTTGGTTTCATCTGACCATATGACATTCTCCCAATCTTCTTCTGGATCATCCAAATGCTCTCTAGCAAACTTCAGACAGGCCTGGACATGTACTGGCTTGAGCAGGGGGACACGTCTGGCACTGCAGGATTTGAGTCCCTGGCGGCGTAGTGTGTTACTGATGGTAGGCTTTGTTACTTTGGTCCCAGCTCTCTGCAGGTCATTCACTAGGTCCCCCCGTGTGGTTCTGGGATTTTTGCTCACCGTTCTTGTGATCATTTTGACCCCACGGGGTGAGATCTTGCGTGGAGCCCCAGATCGAGGGAGATTATCAGTGGTCTTGTATGTCTTCCATTTCCTAATAATTGCTTCCACAGTTGATTTCTTCAAACAAAGCTGCTTACCTATTGCAGATTCAGTCTTCCCAGCCTGGTACAGGTCTACAATTTTGTTTCTGGTGTCCTTTGACAGCTCTTTGGTCTTGGCCATAGTGGAGTTTGGAGTGTGACTGTTTGAGGTTGTGGACAGGTGTATTTTATACTGATAACAAGTTCAAACAGGTGCCATTAATACAGATAACGAGTGGAGGACAGAGGAGCCTCTTAAAGAAGAAGTTACAGGTCTGTGAGAGCCAGAAATCTTGCTTGTTTGTAGGTGACCAAATGCTTATTTTCCACCATAATTTGCAAATACATTCATTAAAAATCCTACAATGTGATTTTCTGGATTTTTTTTCTCATTTTGTCTGTCATAGTTGAAGTGTACCTATGATGAAAATTACAGGCCTCTCTCATCTTTTTAAGTGGGAGAACTTGCACAATTGGTGGCTGACTAAATACTTTTTTGCCCCACTGTATATATGCTTTGTCCTCAATAGACATGCATATTTTTACCCCCCAGTTTGTCTTTTCAAAGAAAACATGCAAGGTGTCAAAAGCTATTAGCCAGAAATGAAAAGACCAAGAACAATTTAAACCTAGACATCTCTGCAGGAAATAGCATCCTCAAACATGCATCCGTAGTGAGTCATTGTCTCAGGATCAAACAGAAAGCATGTGGAAAGAGTGACAAGCACATGGAGATGTGAACACACGTCATTGACCAAGGTCATCGAGCTGACAGGACGTCATCTAACAGAAGAATGGGAGGGGTTCTCTAAAATGAAAGGTGATTTGCACTAATGTTACAAAAATGTAAAAATAGATGTTTGGAGAAGAAAACGTATCACAGAGGCTAACTGAATGGAAACCATTCTTTGTTTGCAGTTGCACAGTTTGATCTGAAAATATGTAGCCAAATCCAGCAGTACTTACTTTGGGAAACTGTCTGACGGGTATTAACACTTTCTGGCCCAGCTTCATGTTCTTGTTGATGACGACATCGATGAACTTCTCCTCTTCTTTTTCTTCTTTTCCTTCATCTTTTTGTAATTTTTCAATTTCTACAGGGAGAAAGATAAAAGCAAGATAAGAATCAATGACTATGAATGATTAAGACAAAAAGTGATCAAAGGATCAAAAGATGTTTGTCCATTTTCTCACAGGAGTTTGCCGAACTGAAATAATATAATTTACGGGTGCCAGTTTGGTTTGTTGTCGCTCAGGCTCACACCTTTTTGCTTTCTCAGTCAACTGTGAAATAGGCTCTTTTGGCAATGCTGTAATTTACCTGGATATGGTTGTAATCATATCATAGTCATTCATCGTGCCCATTGGAAGAAGCTCTCTGTCTGGTTTGTAATATTTTGCAATATAATAGTAGGTAGATTAAATTTGACTTTCCCAGACATTTGAATAGCTTTCATGTTTTACCTCATGAAAATGTATAATTAGGGAGGCAAGTATATCTGTAGGTTATGTAAAATATTGGGCTTGATGGTTCCTCCTGTTTAGAAGGTATCCTTTGATGTATTTGAAGATGTAACCTTGAAGGATCAATGAGATGGATAACATCTGTGTTCAGGAGCCAATAACATGGTAATGTAGGGGGGCAGGGAGGGCCAGGTGGGGAGGGGACCAAGGGCAGAACCGAAGCCTTCAGGCTAGCATTGGTCAGTGGACACTTTAACTGGGGTAGTGGAGGGAGGACTTCAACAGAAACACACACATTATCTATGGATATATACTACCTACTAGGGCTACAATTACAATTACTGTATAACCGTGTAACCAACGGTTATGGATGAAGACTGTCATTAAAATCAAATAACCATCAATATTATTGTATTTTTAAAAATTTGGGGGAATGACCACAAGGCAGCAGAAGCACACATAACACTCGGATGAATAGAACAGGCTTGGAACTTCTAACCCTGGCAATTTGACTGGTAAACTAATTGGTACACTCACAATGGCTGCCTGGTATTGTGATGCAATAATTTCCATGGTGATGTACTTATAATGTTAATTCAAATTATGTTAACTGATGTGGCTCATGAAATGGTATGTATTTTTTGTAATGTCAGTTGAGTTGAACCAACAAATCACAGCACATATTTTAGCACATATTTTACTTCCTGCTTTGCTCCTATGGGGACACTCGCAATGGCCGCCAGTCCACTCATTATGCCATCATTGACCTGAATGGGGATGCCTGTTCTATTCACAGTGGAGTGTATTCATGGATGCCAAAGGAAGCCAGCCTTCCCTCAAAAATTTACCAAGAAAAAAAGTCTAAAATAAATTATCTTTAGTCTCTCTGTGTTTCATAACGTTTCTTGAATTTGGAAGAGGCTAAATATGTCTCACCGGAGAAAGCATCCCGAGCGATGCTATCGGAGGCTGTCTGGTCAAAAGGAGTATGATATTGTTGCTGCCCATAGCATTGAATGCAAGGGAAGCCAGCGAGCATCTGGCCTCCCTTGATAAAATAATTTATATAATAATAGCCAATCAGCATTGAGTTAAACTGAGTGAGCTCAACTGTGAATGGTCCTTGCGCACCAACAAAAATGTGTCAAGGGAAGCCAGTTTGGATTTGGCTTCACACCATTAACACAGCTAGAACAATGAGCTTTTCCAGTCATATCACATCAAAAGCCAAACGTCATTGACAGAAAAAAACATTGTGTTGTTGTCCTCCAGTGGCTAGCTAGCTAGCTCAAATGGGCCATTTCCTAAATTAGTCATGGGTGGAGATAAGGATTTTACCTGTGTAGCTTCACTTAATCATCCGTAATGCTCAATGATTACATCTACGATTTTAATGTCGATTCTGATCCCAACCATAAATTCATAAATTGTGCCTCTGGCTTGAGAGGATGGAAGTTCAATATGTAGCTAGATGTAGAAGGCTAACTAGCTGGCTAATGCCCATGAGAGGAAGTTAGGCTAGCAGCAAGCATTTTATCAAGGTAGCCTATGACAACAAAAACTAAAAGTGTGTACTGTATGACAGAGTGATAGACCATTTCGGCAACATGAAAGAGAGGAGGATGGCATTGGCAGTTTTCTAAGTAGGGTGAGTCAACATGTTTTTCTACATATGCACACACATACACTCACACACACAGAGAAATCAGTACCATGGACAGCCACATTATATTTAGCTTATGTTGATTGGAAATAAATTGTTTTTGGTATCTTTTAGTTGCACTAAGCAGAGGTGATTTGATGATGATGAAAAGTTGAAGTTGAAACGGTGCTGGAATAGTGGAGGCAGCTCCTGTTTTCTCTCGATAACTCTCTGGTGTTCTAAATCAATAGTTGTTTAGTAGTCCGAAAAATGCCAGAAACATGAATAACATGGTTGACCATGCTGTAGGTCATGTACCTGTTTATCACATGCAATATGCTTTGTGGACTTCACCAGACAGATGTTGCTCTCTGGTCTTGTGATGAAACACACCGTGGTTGAATGTATTCTGCCAGCCGTGTATCGATACTGTCTCGGCCTTGAGCCTATATATCACAGTGGTAAGACATATGAACTAACAGGTTATAGAGCGAAAACAACGCAATCATCACAACACATAGGTTGTAATATGGCTTTTTTCCCCTGGCTTGGCTTCCCCAGTGATTTATAACCATGTACCGCTACTGTCTATTCAGCACAGTCAGAAGCAGAGGAGAGGAGAAAATGTGCGTAAAAAACAAACATTATATATATATTTTTTTTTGCTATTCAAATAGTTATTACAGTGACCACGGTCATTTGGCTGGCCAATTATTGTCATCCAAAATTCCATGACCATCACAGCCCTACTGGCTTAGCATGATATGTGTCACGCCTTGGTCTTAGTATTTTGTGTTTTCTTTAATTATTTGTTCAGGCCAGGGTGTGACATGGGTTTATTGTGTTGTCGTATTGGGTTTTTTGTAGGCATTGGGATTGTGGCTGATTAGGGGTGTGTCTAGCATAGGCTTGGCTGCCTGAGGCGGTTCTCAATCAGAGTCAGGTGATTCTCGTTGTCTCTGATTGGGAACCATATTTAGGTAGCCTGGGTTTTACTGTGTATTTTGTGGGTGATTGTTCCTGTCTCTGTGTAGTGTTCACCAGATAGGCTGTAATTAGGTTTTCACGTTTCGTTTGTTGTTTTTGTATTTATTTAGTTATTTCATGTATCGCTATTTTTTCATTAAAGAACATGAGTAACCACCACGCTGCATTTTGGTCCGACTCTCCTTCAACAGACGAACGCCGTTACAATATGGGGCGGCAGGGTAGCCTAGTGGTTAGAGCGGTGGGCTAGCAACCGGAAGGTTGCAAGTTCAAACCCCTGAGCTGACAAGGTACAAGTCTGTCGTTCTGCCCCAGAACAGGCAGTTAACCCACTGTTCCTAGGCTGTCATTGAAAATAAGAATGTTTTCTTAACTGACTTGCCTAGTTAAATAAAGGTAAAATATCAGGGTGTAACTTGTGTGATACGTGTAACATGTGGGTATTTTGTATACATGCTAATAAAGCCATGGTAGTGAAAACAAGTTGTCTCCAGATTTGACTTTCTACATATCATTTCCATTGCATCTTGAGGTCTTTCTTCTCTGAGTTTTTAAATTTAACCTATACTTAACTCGGCAAGTCAGTTAGGAACAAATTCTTATTTTCAACGACTGCCTTGTTCAGGGGCAGAACGACAAATTGTTACCTTGTCAGCTCAGGGATTCGATCCGGCAACCTTTCAGTCACTGGCCCAAAACTGTAACCACTAGGCTACATGCTGCCCCTAGTTGACAGCATTAGATTCCAAGAATGAAGTGAAAGACTACGATAACGGATGTATCAGTAAGCTGGACTCTCTTCTAAGCCTGAACTCATCCCTGGAGGGAGCAGATTCCTCACATTCTGAGGAGAGCCCAGATTAATATTAATATTAGCCTTACAGAGAGTCTGTCTTTGTTCCTCAATGCTCTGGTTGCCCTCAGGGCAATATTCAGTATCCTGTGGATGAGTCAATACCCCCTTATTGGTTTCTACAGTTCTCTGATGTGTCAGTGAAATCCCTCAATGTTCACAGCTATAAGGATTTTAAAACATCTGGGCCTTAAATGTGTGGATATTTCCAATCTATAATACCCAGCTGTCCCCTCTATTGAAACAACCTAAACTGCAGTTTGGTGTTCTATTTCCACAGTGGTTTGGTTAATACGTATCAAGAATACAGTGTTCACTAAGAGTGCCCTCTTCTCCTCTGAACCGGTGGGGACTGTAGTGGTAGATGCATTTAAACTGGCCCTGTTGGGATCCTTCAGTCCAAGAAAAAAGGTCTTGTTTGATGGGGACTGTGGTTCTTCCTCCATCAAAGAGGACAGAGATGTCATTAAAATTGTATTTACAGCTTTACAAGGCCTCAGTGTGCTCCGGTGACAGCTCGGATCTACACAGTAGGGGGCCTGGCCCAGTTCCCAGATGTCTAGTCCTCTATTAGACATGGAATCACTTAAGAAAAGCAGCGCACTTATTTAGACCACATCCATCCCCCCATTTAAAATGCGTAAACTGGAAGAGATTTGCAAGATTATGCTTGACTTTCACATCAGACTGTGAGCGGTGAGGAGTTGAGATGGGGGGGGTGCTACATCCTCTAATGTCACATTGCAGAGAGGGTAAATGTTGCGATGTGATATTAAGAAGATCAAGCATCAGAGGTCTAATAGCGGTCACATTAAATATTGATCATGCAAACTATGTGGGGAATGCATACGTTGCATTTGTGGCTATACCGTGCCATTTTCACCAAACTCCTTGAGACTAGTTGATAGATGCATAAGGTTAAGGATATTACATTTCTTCCAAACAGGAGGCAATGTTGTCCTGGGCAATAATGGTCACACACCATGAGTTCGGCGACAAATGCTTGGACATTATTCTTCTAAATGTGTTCTGTCCTGCTCCTTACTCTGTCTTCATGTTGTTTTTGTTATGTTTTTTTCCCCCCAAAAGAAAGACATTATGTCTTTGTACAAACTTCCTCAGGCAGAAAATGTCCAAGTCTACTTTTGTGATGGTAAAGCATGTCAGAGCTTTGAGAATTTAGACATTAAAGAAAAAGAGAGAAACATTTGATGCAATGTTTCTGTGATATAGCATGAACCAAACATTATTACCATAAAAGGCTTCTTCAAATTCCCACATGAAGAAAAATAAGTAAAACTGTCTTAACTCCACATTCTAACTCAATTGGCTGGAACAGACTGGTGCTTTAGAGTTAAATAAACATAATCATTTGTTTTGTTACTTATTTCATGTAGTAGTGTCTTAATCGATTTCCCAAACTTTGCAGTGAACACACACCGTATCCTATGCATCCTATATATTTCTGTCTCAACTTAATACTGAAATACTTCCCAGTCAAACAGACTATATAAAATAGTGTCATGATACAACATTATAGTATGTGTATATTATATTAAGAAAGAAACAACATGAGTAAGAAACACACAATATAAGTGCTCTGTAGGTTTGGGTAGCTAGATTTACCAGGTTATAGATCAATACCAGGGCTACCTGCTGTCATTTCAATGTGTCACAGTCTTGTGTTAGCCCTGTGTTTGATGTAGATGCTATTTTCCCCTCAAATTGCCCCCTGCTTGGGACTCTTTGTAGATTTCTATGACAACTGACAGACTGTGATGAAAAAGCACCATACTCAGAGTTTCATCGGTGATTACCTGAAGCCTCCAGGTGACATTGTGTGGTCAAAAGAATGTCATATTAACACAGAGGGAATTTAACTAATTTCTCTCTGTCCTTCAGACAAACAGGACTCTTAGAGCTGAAAAAACGGACTTTAAGTTGACATTTGTTTTTTGATTTCCTCTTTATTGAAAATTACAGTATATTGTTTTCTTTCTGCAAAAGAGATAATGAGTTTTACTTCTGGCTTTTAAGTGAAATTAAGGACCAAATGAATAGAAATGCCGAAACAGGAACTTCATGTCATTATTCTGTAATGCTCTGAAGCAAAGCCTTAATTGTGCAGGGCCTAGAACAACCCTGGTCAGTTTCCTCACAACAGGAGACCAGGCGCTCCTCGCCTCTGTTCATTAAATCAATCTCAGACAGAAATCACTCTAAAATGCATTTACATTTGAATTATCAATGCCTCCTTCTCTTCCTCCACCTCTACAGCTCCACCTCCGTATAGTGATAGAGAAATGATCGCTACATGAAAGCAGGCTGTGGACAAACTGCCTTTGCTTCATTCCTAATATGACCACCAATTCAGTGTGATTCAGGGTATCAGGCTGTGAACCTAGTTAGAGAAAACGCGCAGCTCAACACTCAGGGCTGTCTCAGCTCAATACTCAGACCCCTCTGCCATGCAGGGTTTTCTCAGCACAACACTCAGACCATCCCGCAATGCAGGGTTTTCTCAGCTCAACACTCAGACCCCTCTGCCATGCAGGGTTTTCTCAGCTCAACACTCAGACCCCTCTGCCATGCAGGGTTTTCTCAGCTCAACACTCAGACCCCTCTGCCATGCAGGGTTTTCTCAGCTCAACACTCAGACCCTCCTACCATGCAGGGTTTTCTCAGCTCAACACTCAGACCCCTCTGCCATGCAGGGTTTTCTCAGCTCAACACTCAGACCCCTCTGCCATGCAGGGTTTTCTCAGCTCAACACTCAGACCCTCCCGCCATGCAGGGTTTTCTCAGCTCAACACTCAGACCCCTCTGCCATGCAGGGTTTTCTCAGCTCAACACTCAGACCCTCCCGCCATGCAGGGTTTTCTCAGCTCAACACTAAGACCCCTCTGCCATGCAGGGTTTTCTCAGCTCAACACTCAGACCCTCCTACCATGCAGGGTTTTCTCAGCTCAACACTCAGACCCTCCCGCCATGCAGGGTTTTCTCAGCTCAACACTCAGACCCCTCTGCCATGCAGGGTTTTCTCAGCTCAACACTCAGACCCTCCTACCATGCAGGGTTCATTATCTTTGTTTCATTCCTAATATGACCACCAATTCAGTGTGATTCAGGGTATCAGGCTGTGAACCTAGAAAGAGAAAGCGCGCAGCTCAACACTCCGACCATCCAACCACACAGGGTTCAGCCTCAGTTCAACACTCCGACCCTCATGTCGTCCACCAATTTCCCTGGCTCCCAGACAAGGTCAGTCTGGCGGCAGGAATTCGTTTTGGCCCCTAATCTGGAGATTACATTCTCCTTACCCGGCCCAGCGCTGGTCTCTCTCTCTCTCTCTCTCTCTCTCTCTCTCGCTCTCCCCTGGCCCCTGGCAGCTGGGTTCTCTGCTGTGAGGTAAGTAACGTGCCCAGACCTGCGTGCAGCCAGCAAACAATGTCCAGGATTAAGACTGCAAACTCTCCCTCCCTGCAGCCCCTGGCAGCCCAGCTATGGTAAGACTGAGACTGAGAGGCCCTCCACCACTGCAGGGGGCCTTTTCAACTCAGCAGCCTGCCCGTTGGTATCAGGAATATCAGGAATACTCTGTTCATACACTGACACAATACCCCATGGAATTATGTTTTCTGACATTTTTACAAGTTAATTAAAAAGGAGAAGCTGAAACGTCTTGAGTCAATAAGTATTCAACCCCTTTGTTATGGCAAGCCTAAATAAGTCCAGCAGTAAAAGTTTGCTTATCAAGTCACATAATAAGTTGCATGGACTCACTCTGTGTGAAAAATTGTGTTTAATATGATTTTTGAATAACTACCTCATCTCTGTACACCACACATACAATAATCTGTAAAGTCCCTCTGTCACGGTTCATGAATCCACTGCCTCCCTCTCTCTTTCTCTTTCTCTTTCTCTTTCTCTCTCTCTCTCTCTCTCTCCCTCTCCCGTGTTTGTGTGGGCGTGGTTCCCAATCTCGGCCTGATTGTCTGTGCCAGCTGGAATCACTTATCTTCCCTTTATATGTTCTGTAACCAGTGTTTCTTGTTGTCAGATCGTTGTTACTTCTCTGAGGTTGTGTCGTGTGTCCGTGCTCATCTCTCACCGCCCTTGTGTGGATTATCTGCTGTGCTTCCTCCTACCCATCCGGACACACTCCCCTGGATTTCTCAGCACGCTATCATCGGAAGATGCGCCCTAGTCCCTGGGTCGGATTCCGTCTGAGTACAGTCTGTCTGTCCTGTTGCTGCTGTAAACTGTATTCATTAAACCATCGTTGCTTGCATCTTGCATCCGCCTCTGTATTGTCACAGAACGATCTGACCAGACCATGGATGCAGCGAGTTCAACGAGTCTGACCGAATTCATTTCCCGCAGTATCACGAGAATGGATCAACAAGAGGAGAACATCTCCAGCACAGGTCGGGCAGTACAAGCCCTTGCGACGCAGGTATCCCAGCTGACCCAACAATTACAACATCTGAGGGGTCTCGATGCGCCACCTACACCGGCAGTTCAACCCGCCCCGCCAGAGCCGGATTCCCAGCTAGAGCCACGGCTACCGACACCAGAGGGTTATTCAGGTGATCCTGACTATTGCAGAGCTTTTCTTACGAGATGTTCCATGCAATTCTCGTTGCAGCCACGGACCTTCAACCGTGAACAGTCTAAGGTAGCATTCGTACTCACACTGCTATCAGGCAAAGCGGCTCTTTGGGGAACGGCGGTGTGGGCGAACCAGGACCCATGCTGCACCTCTTTCCAGACACTCTCCGAGGAGATGAGAAGGGTCTTCGATCGGGCCGTGGCGGGTAGGGAGGCGGCCAGACTACTCGCTGACCTTCGCCAAGGAGACCGTTCAGTATCGGAATACTCCATCCAATTCCGCACTCTGGCCGCAGAGTGTCAGTGGAACGAGGAGGCGCAGTGGGACATGTTCCTGCATGGGCTGGAGGACCGGATCCAGAAGGAGATTTATGTTCTGGACCTTCCCAGGAATTTAAATGGACTAGTGGCACTAGCCTTGAGGGTCGACGCTCGTCTGAGTCGTATTGGCCGCCGAGCATGCCCTAACAGACCGTATAACGACACGGAGGGCTGGCATGCCAGCGGCGGGAACACGGCCAGTTCAGCCTCCGCTCACGAACCCATGCAGCTGGGGAGAGCTCGCCTCTCCCGCGAAGAGATGGAGAGGCGGAGATCCCAAGGACTCTGTCTCTACTGTGGTAGAGCGGGCCACTTTATCCACTCCTGCCCGGTAAAAGATCAGGCCCGGTAGTAAGCATGAGGCTACTATCGGGTGGTGTCACCACAGAGAAGACCTCATCATCTACTCTCCTCCCGGTAAGACTAAGATGGGCCACCCACACGCACGACACCCAAGCCTTACTGGACTCAGGAGCAGAGGGTAATTTCATGGACTTCAAGCTCGCTCACAAACTCCAGATTCCTATCACCTCACTCTCGCACAAGATATCCGTCAACGCTCTCAATGGTCAAGAACTCCCCAACATTTCTCACACCACTGAACCTATCACACTCATCACTTCTGGCAATCACACTGAGACACTATCATTTCTACTCATGGACTCAACCCTTGCACCATTAGTTCTCGGCCACCCTTGGCTCACCCAACACAACCCCAGAGTTGACTGGGGTCATAACTCTATATCCATGTGGAGTAACAAGTGCCTTGAGTCCTGTTTGGTGTCTGCTTGTTCGTCTGTGTCTGATTCTGTGTTTCTAGAGGAGGCAGTGGATTTGTCTAACGTGCCCGTTGAATACCTCGACCTGAAGGAGGTGTTCAGTAAGTCCCGTGCTGCTTCTCTTCCTCCGCATCGTCCCTATGACTGTGCAATAGAATTATTGCCAGGTGAGTCTCCGCCTAAAGGCAAGTTATATTCACTCTCTGTTTCTGAGAGGGAGGCTATGGAGAGATACATCTCTGATTCTCTGGCATCTGGATTCATTCGTCCTTCCTCTTCTCCAGCGGGGCGGGGTTCTTCTTTGTGGGGAAGAAGGACGGTTCTCTGCGTCCTTGCATTGATTACCGTGGGTTGAATAACATCACAGTGAAGAATACCTATCCCTTACCGTTGATGTCCTCAGCCTTTGAAAGGTTACAGGGAGCATCCGTGTTCACTAAGTTGGATTTACGGAATGCATATCATTTGGTTCGCATAAGGGGGGGGGGGCGAATGGAAGACCGCGTTTAACACCCCCAGAGGGCACTTCGAATATTTGGTCATGCCTTTTGGGCTATCCAACTCCCCAGCGGTTTTCCAGGCACTCGTCAATGACGTGCTGAGAGATATGATTGATCAGTTCATATATGTTTACCTGGATGACATACTGATTTTTTCTTCTTCTCTCCAGGAACACGTTCAGCACGTCAGACGAGTGCTTCAGAGGTTGTTGGAGAATGGACTTTTTGTCAAGGCGGAGAAATGCATTTTTCATGCACAATCCGTTCCATTCCTAGGTTACATCGTCTCGACTGAAGGTATTCGCATGGATCCTGACAAGGTTAAGGCTGTGGTGGATTGGCCAAGCCCAGATTCCCGTAAGGCCCTACAGAGGTTTCTGGGATTCGCCAATTTCTACCGGCGTTTCGTTCGCAACTTTAGCCAGATAGTCGCTCCTCTTACCGCCTTAACCTCCCCAGAGTGACGTTCAGGTGGTCCGATACAGCCGAGGCTGCATTCGCCAAACTCAAGAGCCGCTTTGTTTCGGCTCCCATCCTCATAGCTCCCGATCCCTCGCGTCAGTTCGTGGTGGAGGTGGACGCTTCAGAGGTGGGGGGGGTAGGTGTGGTACTTTCCCAACGTTCCTCTTCTGACGACAAGATGCACCCTTGCGCGTTCCTTTCCCATCGGTTATCACCTGCGGAACGCAACTACGACATTGGCAACAGAGAGTTGTTGGCAGTGAAGTTAGCACTGGAGGAGTGGCGCCATTGGTTAGAGGGTTCGGGGGTACCTTTTATAGTTTGGACCGATCACAAAAATTTAGAATATATCAGAACCGCCAAGCGACTCAACTCCAGGCAGGCGCGGTGGGCACTCTTTTTCGGACGTTTTGACTTCTCTCTCTTGTATCGCCCGGGTTCCAAGAATGTCAAACCCGATTCCCTTTCTCGCATTTTTGACCATTCCGAACGCCCATCCACTCCCGAGTGCATCCTACCCGGGACCCTAGTGGTCTCCACACTCACATGGGAGGTTGAATCGAGGGTCAAAACGGCCTTAGAAGGGGTAACGCCTCCGCCCGGTTGCCCGCCTAATCGGTTGTTTGTGCCGGAGGGGTGTCGGTCCGATGTTATTCGGTGGGGGCATTGCTCCAACATAGCGTGTCATCCAGGAGTCAGCCGCACTAGCTTTTGGTTAAGCAACGCTTTTGGTGGCCACTGATGGCTCGTGACATTCACAGTTTTGTCTTGGCTTGCTCGGTTTGTGCCACTGGGAAGACTTCTAATCGACCCCCAGATGGGTTACTCCAACCGCTGTCGGTCCCTTCGAGACCCTGGTCCCACATCGCGCTAGATTTTGTTACCGCCCTCCCGCCCTCCCAGGGCAAGACGGTTGTTTTGACCGTGGTGGACCGGTTCTCGAAGGCGGCTCATTTTATTCCCTTGCCTAAATTACCATCTGCCAAGGAGACAGCGGTAACTGTCGTGGATCACGTCTTTCGCTTACATGGCCTGCCGATGGACGTAGTTTCTGACAGGGGGCCCCAATTTGTGTCCAAGTTTTGGCAAGAGTTTTGTAGGTTACTGGGAGCGAGTGTCAGCCTGTCTTCAGGGTTTCATCCCCAGAGCAATGGTCAAACGGAGAGGGCCAACCAAGATTTGGAGAGTGTTGCGATGTTTGGTTTCTAAGAATCCCTCTTCCTGGAGTCAACAACTCTCTATGGTTGAGTACGCTCACAATTCGTTGCCAGTGGCAGCCACGGGTCTCTCTCCGTTTGAGTGTAGTTTAGGTTACCAGCCACCTATCTTTCCCAGTACGGAGTCCGAGGTCACTGTTCCCTCCGCTCACGCTTTCATCCAGAGGTGCCGTCACGCATGGAGCAGAGCCCGTGAGACTCTTCTCCGGGTGGGGGCGCGCACCAAGGCTAAGGCCGATCGCCACCGGTCGAAGCCTCCGGTATACGTCGTTGGCCAAAGAGTGTGGCTTTCTACTAAGAACATTCCACTCCGATCCGTTTCGAACAAGCTTGCCCCCAAATTTATCGGCCCGTTCAAAGTCACCAGGATCATTAGTCCGGTGGCGGTCCGGCTCAAGCTTCCTCCGGCGTATAGGAGAATTCATCCTACCTTTCATGTGTCTAAAATAAAACCTGTGTTTCAGGCACGCATTAACCCGCCGGTCCCGGTTCCCCCGCCGCCACGACTTGTTGATGGGGAACCCACCTTTTCTGTCAATCGTATTTTGGACTCTAGAAGGAGGGGACGCGGATTCCAGTACCTGGTGGACTGGGAGGGTTACGGCCCGGAGGAGAGAAGTTGGGTACCTGCTAGGGACATTCTGGATCACTCCCTTATCGATGATTTCAATCGACAGGTAAATTCGCCTGGGAACGCCAAGAGGCGTTCCTAGGGGGGTATTGTCATGGTTCATGAATCCACTGCCTCTCTCTTTCTCTCTCTCCCGTGTTTGTGTGGGCGTGGTTCCCAATCTCGGCCTGATTTTCTGTGCCAGCTGGAATCACTTATCTTCCCTTTATATGTTCTGTAACCAGTGTTTCTTGTTGTCAGATCGTTGTTACTTCTCTGAGGTTGTGTCGTGTGTCCGTGCTCATCTCTCACCGCCCTTGTGTGGATTATCTGCTGTGCTTCCTCCTACCCATCCGGACACACTCCCCTGGATTTCTCAGCACGCTATCATCGGAAGATGCGCCCTAGTCCCTGGGTCGGATTCCGTCTGAGTACAGTCTGTCTGTCCTGTTGCTGCTGTAAACTGTATTCATTAAACCATCGTTGCTTGCATCTTGCATCCGCCTCTGTATTGTCACACCCTCAGTCGCAGTGAACTTCAAACACAGATTCAACCACACAAAGACCAGGGAGGTTTTCCAACGCATCGCAAAGAAAGGTACCTATTGCTAGATGGGTAAAAAAAAAGAAGCAGATATCCCTTTGAGCATGGTGAAATTATTAATTACACTTTGGATGGTGTAGTCACTACAAAGATTCAGGCGTCCTTCGTAACTCAGTTGCCAGAGAGGAAGGAAACCGCTCAGGGATTTCACCACGAGGCCAATGGTGACTTTAAAACAGTTATGGAGTATAATGGTAAACTGATGATGGATCAACAACATTATAATTACTCCACAATACTAACCTATTTGACAGCGTGACAAAGCAATTATCTTCTGGTCCTGAATACAAAGTATTACGTTTGGGGCAAATCCAATACATTACTGAGCACCACTCTCCATATTTTCAAGCATGCTGGTGGCTGCATCTTGTTATGGTTATGGTCATATTCGTTTTGGACTGGGGAGTTTTTCAGGATTAAAAAATAAATGAAATGGAGCTAAGCAATGGAAAAATCCTAGAGGAAAACATGGTTCAGTATGCTTTCCACCAGACACTGAGAAACAAATTCAAATTCACCTTTCAGCAGGACAATAACCTAAAACACAAGGCCAAATGCACACTGGCGTTGCTTACCAAGAAGACAATGAATGTTCCTGTGTGGACGAGTTACACATGTGACTTAATTCAACAATGGTTGTCTAGCAATGATCAAGAACCAATTTGACAGATCTTCAAGAATTTTGAAAAGAATAATGGGCAAATGTTGCACAATCCAGGTATGGAAAGCTCTTAGAGACTTACCCAGAAATACTCAGCTGTAATCACTGCGAAAGGTGCTTCTACAAAGTATTGGCTCCATATTTTTGTACATTTCTAAAAGCATGTTTGACTTTGTCATTAAAGGGTGTTGGGTGTAGGCGAGAAAGGAAAAAATCTATTTCATACATTTTGAATTAAGACTGTAACACAACAAGATGTTGAATAATTCAAGGGGTATGAATACCTTCTGAAGGCACAGTATTTTGTATAAAGACATCTGCATAACAAAAAGAAATACAGCCTTAAAATTAATAATTTTACTGTGATATTATACTGTGGTATAATGGTTCGATGGTTAGATTTGTACATCTATAAACAATTTAGACGATTCCTTGTCATAGCAAAAGGAAGAAAAATTATGTTTTTTTCTCATCTACCTGGAGGAGTCTTGAATTGTATATGCATTTTTATATTTCCATACAACAGTCTGGGGAGACAGAGACGTTTAAGTTCAGAAGACAATCAAAGACATGAACGGATAAAAATGTGACTCCTCAACCAAACCCAACACAGAGATACTCATCTCTGTATCCTCAGCTCATACTGATGCCTGTCATAAAAGTAGAGGACATTATATACTCCATGTAGACATATGATGACAAGTTTTATGAGGGTGTCAAGTCAGGTCTCCAACCAGTTCATATAGAGATGACATTTTCAGCAAAATTTCGAGCATTTGCTATATGACTATATTTGCAAAGGTTTCTTAAACTGCAGAATAATGCAATTCCCATGCTGTGTCCCCTGGAGGCAGATTCATAAAATAATCAAATAATTGCCAGTTATATATAGTTCAGAGTCAGTGTGAGTCTCAAATGGCACCCTATTCCCTACATAGTGCACCACTTTTGACCAGGGTCCATAGGGAGTAGGGTGCCATACAGGGTGGGACTCATGCAGTATTAACTCTGAACAACATCCCTTGACTGGTAGGCTAACTCTGAACTCCGATCTCTGTCATGGCAAAGGCTTGTCTGATTAAACCGTGTTCTTCAGAAAGACAGTGCCTGCTAGCCTGACAGCATTGTAATAGCCATAACCATTACATTACATGTGGCCCCAGCCAGTGTGACAGTCTTCTGCTGTCACAACCAATCTGGGTTAGAAGTCTAAGTAGCTCCAATGAACTCCTCTGACCTACATATCCTTGCAGACTCAAACATTTCCGTATTCACTGTCTCAATCCACTTAAGACTGAAATAAGTACAATATTTCAAGGCCCCGAAAGAAAACAAACAAACCATGAAATACAAACACACACGCATGCTCACACATGCACACGTGGGAAAGATATGTCCCCAGACACCCTGCTATAAGACTGCCTCGGTTGCATATTCAACAGCAAACCATTATGCAATATGTTTTGTTTACTTACATCTCTGAAAAGCATTCCAAAAACCCCAGACAAGGCATATTCTATATGTAATTTATGTCTTAGTGTCACGACTTCCACCGTAGGGGGTTCCTCTCCTTGTTCGGGCGGCGCTCGGCGTCGCCGGCCTACTAGCCATCACCGATCCATGTTTCCTTTTCCGTTTGTTTCGTCTTCGGTTCATTCACACCTGGTTTTCATATGCTTTAATTCCTGTGTTTATATTTACCCCTGTTTCCCCACTTAGGTTTGTGCGGGATTATTTTCATGTCGCTTGTGGAGGCTTTCCTCAGTGTATTTCGCGTGTGGTTATTATAGTAAGACGCGTTGTGTTTTTGCGCCTTACGGGGAGTACTGTTATAGTTCCCATTGTCTTGGGCGTTGTTTTGGGGTATGGTACTGTACCGTGTTTTTGGACTTGCCCTTATTAAAATATACGCTACACTGACATCTCTGCTCTCCTTGCGTTTGACTCCTCACCCACCTTCAGTGTGTAAACGCAACACTTAGTGTGAAACTAAAAGAGACTTTAAAGATACTAAAGAAACCCTAAGTAGATGTAAGCATGCCAGTACACTGCATCACCGCCACTGCACTACATTAAACTCAAACAGTTAGTTCCTCTGACACTACTGCAGAAGTGAGACTCCAACACACTGGCTCGTGCCTCAAACCTGTTATATAGGTTAACGGCATTCTCTATGCATAATTCACAAATATTGGGTTCATAAAACATTATGTTTTTCCCACAAAACAATAGATTAGCAGAAAATAAAGCTGTTCTGGAGAAACATCGACCCAGCAGAATAAAGTACCCACATAGAGAACATCCCGTGTGGAGAACATCTGAGGTTCAGATAGCTCGTTAGGTATACCTTACTGTATTAAATATGCATGAAAGCAGGGCCTCGTGTGGAGTTGGATAATACAGGGATACAGTAACAGAAGGCTGGAATGATGGTCTCCCACTCCAATGAGATGCTACTGGATGCTACCACCCACCACCATAACACACACTCCATATAGATGCTACCTAAGCTTCCCCTACACCTGTCCTCTCTCTCTCCTCTCACAGGTCCTGCCCCCCCCACCCCCGTACCTGTCCTGCCCATTTGACGTCTCTATCAGCCCCTTTGCTTCTCCAGCCGTCCAATCCTAGACACACTAGACTACCTGCACTTTGAAGGTGTCTGATTAAAAATGCAGTTTAGGAGGTTGTGGAAGAGCGAGATGAGAGTTGACGTGAGCTATCCTGGGGAAGGGACCAGACGCCTTTCTCCTGTCAGATTCACTCTAAGATTAACCACTATCTCTGTGTGGCCAGCCTGAACAAGAACACAGATGCCTGCCCATGGTTCCTTATGGCATCACATCAACTCTGATGCAGGTCCACCATTGGAAAATAAACACATAACAAACACTAAAAACTACAGCTGTAAACTCTGAACAGATTCTGAGGAAATATTTACCGTAACACACTTTGCATGTCGATGTGTAACAGCCAGTGAGAGCACTCAAATAAATGGTACTGTACCAACATCTGTGCCTGTCTTTTAATCCAACTATAATTCATGGGTCCAACCACACGCCTACTTGGCATGATACGCCTTTCTCTGAGAGTGCTTTCTAAAAGGAATAGCACAGCAACACTGCTTGAACTATTAATATATAATTAGCATGAGCTGATGTTTATCGGTTCAACGTCGTTTAGCCAAATGAAGCTTCCCATCAAACCATCATTAGGCTCTGAAAAGAGGGGGGGACGTGAAAAAAGGAGAAGGAACTGTGACTTGGCTTAATCGTGGTCATTATCTGGAATTCATGTCAGGTTACATTATCAAAATGCACTGAATCATCATAACTCATAACGACCTGAGAGCCTTCCTTTTTCATTTCAATTGCTCATCTGGTGTCAATTAGAACTGCAGACGAGGCTGAGGCTACAAGGGAGATACTGCTGCGGCGCATGGAAGTGCTTTTCAAGGGGAAATCCAGGATTTAAAGTAATACAGTTGAACAAATCTCGTGAGGTATTTTAATAAGCTATCTTTTTCAAGAATCAATGGATATACACTGAGTGTATAAAACATGAAGCTCTTTCCATGACATTGACTGACCAGGTAAATCAAGGTGAAAGCTATGATCCCTTATTTATGTAACTTATTAAATCCACTTCAATCAGTGTAGATGAAGGGGAGGAGACAAGTTAAAGATTTTTAAGCCTTGAGACAATTGAGACATGGATTGTGTATGTGTGCCATTCAGATGGTGAATGGGTAAGATAACATTTTGAAGTATGGGGTATGGTAGTAGGTGCAATGCGCACCGGTTTGTGGCAACGCTGCTGGGTTTTTCACGATCAACAGTTTCCTGTGTGTCAATAATGGTCTACCACCCAAAGGACATCTGACACAACTGTGGGAACACGGGCCAGCATCCCTGTGGAATACTTCCGACACCGTGTAGAGTCCATGCCCTGACAAATTGAGACTGTTCTGAGGACAAAATTCTAAAGTAAAAAGATGGGTGTACTAATCCCAGAATGCCCCTTTAAAGGGTTAGCTAAAGCCTACTGCTTGGTTTGACTCCATACAGCCAAAACATGTTACAGACATACAGTCACAGAGCCTTTTAAAATGTAATTTCTTTGTTATACAAAACATTTGTATGTGCTTTTATGGGAAAAGTCAGTAATGATGGCATTGTATTGTTATTGATATTGATTCTGTATACTATGAAGTATTTCCACATTGATACATAATTCATCACCTCTAATAAACTGAAACTCAACAATGCATGCCATATCCTTAGAAGGCCACAGTCTTTGGGTTATCCTGTGCCCAGCGCCTTCTGAGCTGCTGAATCTATTAGATTACAGACAGAGTGCCTCTTCATGGCACTAAGCATCAAACAACCCCAAAACATAAGAAATCAATATCCTAATTGAAATAAGAGCCTCGATTTTCTCTTGGAGATGATGCTACACTTATTTATGCTGAGTGATAGAGTCTGTGTTTGGTATCAATGGCAAGGGGGTCAGGGGGTAGTGGGATAACATGCCAGATCAGATCTACTAATAGAGACCTTGTTGTTTTATTACCATAGTAACAGATTATCTGACAGCTCTGTATCTAGGATCAGAATATAATACAGATGTAAATCCACAGAGAACACGGTGGAGATTCTAGCCTGCTGATCTTATTATGGCCTAGCCTTGTACCCTTTTCACAGTATCATTAAACCATCCCGAACAGGACTGTGCTGGCTCTGATATTTTCATTTCACGTTGTTCTTTCCAGTATTGTTCCAGCAACTACGCTGGATGCGTAGGCTATACATTGGATCGTGTGTGCGTGTGTGTATAGTCACAAATGTGGACAGAACAATATCAAAATTATGCAAAATATTGTATGTTGGCCTATGTCAGTTATTCTGATTACACATAAAGATGTAAACCTCGCTGTCAAAGTAAATCCTTACATAATTGGTTAGTATTGCCCAGTGACTCCTTCCTTACAGCTCAATAAGAAATCACCTCATGACGATCTACCTCTACCACGAAGACGACATCACTACAACATGCTCAGACTAATCCTCATACATTCCAAGTTAACGGAAGCAGAATTATAGTGGATGGATGGGCTGTTCTTAAATGGAAAACGTTAATTAGAATGCAAAACAATTACCATAACTAATAATGTCCTATTACTTATTACCTTTGTTCGTTTCACTGTTCTATTTACCCCATTAACATTCCAACTAATGTAGCATCCAAACAAGAACATCTATGACATTAGGGCCAGATATACGCAATTATATTGTTGCCGTCAACGCATCCATACTTCCATAAGAAGATAGTTACTTTGCTCAAGCAGAGAAGAATCATCTCCATCTGGAGCCATAAGGGAACCGGGTTGCTAGCATGTACAGCATGCTGAGACATAGAACAAGACTAAAAGGAAATGTCTTGATTAACCACCAGGTCAGACATTCTGAGATGAAGCCAGAGGGCTAAAAGGATTCCAGGTTTGCATCCCAAATGGCACCCTAATCCCTACACAGTGCACTTCTTTTGACCAGGGCCCATGGGTCAAAGTAGTACACAATATAAGGAATAGGGTGCCATTTGGGATGACACCCAGGTTTCTACCTTGGGGAATAGAACTCCTGTCTTAGACCAGAGAATATAGATTAGGGAATAGACCATAATGAGTTTTATAATTTTATGAGGGAACTAACGAGTCTCTACTGGGCAGGAACAGAGCAGGAAAACCTGCCTTGACAATCTGTGAAGGATCACTGGTGTGCCTAGCTTTTTATCCAAGTCAAAAACAACTTAGCTACGTTTAAATTCATCTTGAAGGAGGAGCCATTTTTTTTTACAACCAAATATAACAATTCAGTTTATTTTTATCCTAAAAAAATCTCCCTAGGCCTTTGCCGATGACAAGCATACCCATAACATGATGCAGTCACCACCATGCTTGAAAATATGAAGAGTGGTATTCAGAGATGTGTTGTGTTAGATTCAACGCTTTATTTCCTTGCCAATTATTTTGGCAGTTTTACTCTAGTGCCTTATTGCAAACAGGACGCATGTGGGCGTCAATCAAGGCAGCCGCCCACACCTCTCTGATTCAGAGGGATGAAGGCGGAAGACACATTTCGGTTGAATGCATTCAGTTGTGAACTGACTAGATATCCCTGTTCCCTTTCTTTTCACTTCTTTGGGTTAGTATTGTGGAGTAACTACAATGGTGTTGATCCATCCTCACTTTTCTCCTATCACAGCCATTATTTTGTTTTGATTTATTTATTTATAGGGGACAATGCACATTAATCAACATCAATATTACAATAACGCAACGTTCATGTAAAGGTGCCGGGGTTAGCCAAAAGATCATTTGGACCCGTGTTCCCAGGGCAGGTAAGGTCCTTTACACACCCAGTATACAAATACTCACTAAAACAATACAAAATGCATCACATCCAAAAATATATAATTCTAATAACAACAACACTATCATCAATTGTAATCTTACACATAAGGAACCACAGATAACTCAAGTGTATAGGTTTGGATAGATTTGAGACATATTTTCAATTTACATTTAAAAGTACAATAATCAGTGCAGTTTCTCAAGTCCATGGGCATTGCATTCCAGTATATATAGGTCTTATAAACCTAAAGATGAATAATCCAAACTTTACCGTGATAACCAACCTTCTTCACATGTTTCATAAATGTCAAGTTGGAGTAAAAAATGACACCAAGATACCTGAAGTTAGACACCACTTTCAGATTCTCCCCATTAACAAGAACAGCTGGTTGGGAAGAATCCATGGATTTCCTAGAGAAGTACAGAAAAACAGTCTTGTCGATATTTAAATGCAGGCAAGAATTAGTCATCCATGTAGAAACATGTACCATAGCTTCAGTTAACTTGTAAACAACTAGTTGTTTATTTTTTGAGTTTACATACAAAACTATATCGTCTGCATACCTCTGCATGTTAACTTGTGGGCAAGCAAGTGGGAGATCATTTATCTCGATGGTAAACAGAACTTAACTCTGTAACGTTTTAAAGTCACCACTGGCCTTATGGTAAAATCCCTAAATGGTTTCCTTCCTCTCCTGCAACTTAGTTAGGAAGGATGTATCTTTGTAGTGACTAACTTCACCATGCTCAAAGGGATATTTAATGTCTGTTTTTTTTACCCATCTACCAATAGGTGCCCTTCTCTGCATTGTAAAACCTCTCTGGTCTTTGTGGTTGAATCTTACCTTACAGATAATTGTGTGTGTGTGGGGTACAGAGATGAGGTAGTCATAAAATAATCATGCTAATAACTATTATTGTAGACACAATGAGTAGATGCAACGTATTATGTGACTTGTTAAGCACAAGTCTACTCCTGAACTTATTTAGGCTTGCCATATTTTTTATGAATAAAAAAAAACATCTGTAAAAAAAAATCCAATTTGACATTATGTGGTATTGTGTGTAGGCCAGTGTCACACAATCTCGGTGTAATCCTTTTTAAAGGCAGGCTGTAACACAACAAAATGTGGAAAAAGTCAAGTTGTGTGAATACTTTTTGAAGGCACTGTATGTCAGATTCTGATAGTCAGTCAATTAGCCCATGTCAGCTAAATTAGATTAGCGATAAATCAAGTTACCGGCAGAGGGACCCATTTATTTTGTTAGTCTGTTACACTTATATATCATATTATAAACTGCAAACATTTCTCTCCACCCTATGGCAAAATGTGTAGAATTGCACACAATTAACTGTAAAACCTACAAATATTTATCAGCTGTCAAGTCGAGGGACACTAAAAACAAATTATTGCAATGTGTGGAGGGCTGGTGTGTGGAGGGAGTTACGGATGTGGGTATGCAGCCCCTCGTGATGAGTTCAGATTTTTGGTAGCCCCCTCCCCCATCGAAGTTGCACATCCCTGCCATGCGGCATAGAAAACAAGCTGGTCTGTTTCATGTTGCTTTTTGTTCTTGTGGCTTCTAGCTCAGCATGGCCCTGTGACAGTCTCTGAGTCCCCAGGGAGATACCGGAAGACGACTGGGTAGCAGAGAGATGATTCATCTGCAGTAGAACTTATGCATATGCATATCGCTCTCAGACCCTGTTCTTTATTAATGCAGACCAGTAATCATTTATTTATGTGTACTCTGCTTTTCATGTGTTTTAAAAACCGGTTGGTAACAACTTTTTCTATCAAGAATGTGAGGATGTGCAGATAAGAAGATATACAAATGTACTAAATTTCTCTTTCGTGGCTTTGCCTTGTTTCTTTTCCACATAGTTCTAAAAGATTCCTTAGTTCTAAAATCTAAATAATTTCATTTGATTTAAATGTAATGTATATGCTAACACCTTTAATTACCTTTAAGCACTAATTAACTAGTTATGTGATACTTTATACATTTATTTCTTATACTGAGTCACCATTAAGGGTGTCAAAAGTTTAATTAAAAAAGGAGATTAAAATGATTTCATAATGATCAAATATTAATACAAGGGACATGGTCATTTCTCTCGGCCCTCATATTTCTTAATAATACGTTCAGTTGTCAAGGAGATTCATCTCCCGTGTCCTCTGTAAGGAGGAGAGTTGACCCTTTTCTGAAACAGCATCCAGATCAAGTGCCAGACCACCACAGTTACCTTAATCTATGTTCACTTCTCTGTTGGATCATTTCTCTATTAGCCCAATCAGCGATGTAGTGGTAAAGAAGCGCCATTTGCAGTTGATAAAGTAACTGTCCAAGGAATTTTCAAAGCATTTTCTTTCCCGAATTGACGGCATGTTTTCCGTGATGCCGCTTTCCCTCCATTGCAACAATGATAGCTAGGGGAAAACAGTCAGTTGAGCTTTGCCAATACGCTTTTTTTGATCAGATTTGAGAGCTTGCCAAGCATGGTTTGTTTAGCTGTCTCTGAATCCTGTCACCCTACTAAAAGGTTTACATCCCAACACTGACACTGACAATGCTACCGGAAAAACAATAAAGCCAGCTAGATAAAAATACACAATACATGCATTATAGAGTATACTGTCTAACAAGGTATTACTGTTAATTATGTATTGGGAGGCATTCTGTTTTTATCCACCCTTAGGCTTTCCATGCATATCATTGTAACATGCGACTCAGCATTCAATTCCATACAGTATATACCTCTTGCAGTTACACCTGCTGAATGTATTCAATCTCCTCCATGCACACAGATATGGGTATTATTTGGTCCTCATTGCAGAGCACTTCAGTATGCCACTCAGTGTCCCATGACAGAGTGTAGAGTTACAGCAAAGTGATATCTCTGAATGAACAGGAACCTGATACACAAGCGCTCTGGTTTCTCTCTGGTTACCGGGTCTGAAAGCACAGCTCACTTTTACTTTTCCATACACCTTTCAGGTATGGGGGTGGAGGTGTGTTTCTGGTGACGGGACAAGGGGCTCTAAATGTTGCCCTCTCATAGCACGTGGGGTGTTACTGTAACAGAACACGAGTGAGATAGCATCAGTGGTCAGAAAACACAACTATCTGTCCTGTTATTCTACTACAGGATGATACAAATCTGGACGTTCATTATTTATGCAGGCCCAGGGTTTTTTTCTGAATTAAAAAGGGACTTAGTTGGTGGGAGTGGCAGGGGCGTGGCAATGGGCGGGGTTGGCACGTCAGGGTGGCTGAATTTTAGAGAAAATGCTTGTGTGGTAGAGAAATGTTTGTAGTTTTGAAGCTAATTTCCTGCAATTCTACACATTTTGCCATGGAGCAGTTTTAACGCTAGTTGTGCATTTTGCAATGGCTAACGCTGTGTTCTTTTGCTCGAACATAAAAACAAAAACAATAATGCTAAATTCATTTTTTTTGTTATTGTCACTTCTCCCTGACTGTCTAGATTTTATTTAGGTGATTCAAAGTTCTTAAAGATTAAATTAATAGGCTACACAGCTGATTCATATATCACTACACAGCTGATTCAAATAATCAACTTATCAAGGTTTGATCATTTTAATCAGCTGTGTAGTGTTAGGGCAAAAAACAAGATGTCCACCCCTTGGGGTACCGAGGACAGAGTTTAGGAAACACTATTGTAGGGTGTCCAATCAAATATGCATCTTTTGACCAATGGGTCAAACAACAGTGCTGGGAATTGCCATGGACCTCAAAATACTATATTATCATGATAATTAGGTGCCGATACGATATGTATTGCGATTCTCATAATTCTATATGTATTGTCATTTTAGTTCGAGTTGCTGTTCCTAACATATCGCTCACCAAATGTCTGCTGCAGAGTGATAAGAGACAGCCATGAGAAAGTGAGTTTTGATCAGTCATGGAAATAAGAGTGTTGATAACAAATTGACTCCCTATTTCAAAAGAAGATGGAGGATATGAAGGAAAAATACTGGAGTTTTGGTGCAAAAAACAATATTGCGATCGTTGTCAAAACAATAAGATACAATATCGTCAACAATAATATCCCAATATGTAACTCTCGATTTTTTGGCTATAACTATAAAATAATTGTATAGATACTCCTCTTTGAAAACCAATGATCCAAACCGCATGTCTCTATCATAAGCCGTTCAAACGTTATTGGAGTTTTTACCCTTGTAGGATGGTCAAAAATAGGGTCAGTAAATCAATGCAGGCCAGAGATTTTTTTTTTACATTTTTTGGGGGAAAATAGCATTGTGTCAGCTGGGCCGGATGCTGTGCGAGAATTAAGGCCAACTGACAGGCTCACCGTTGAACTCATCTTTCTTCTCAAATCCAGAGGACATAAAACAATATAGAGGTAAGATAGATATTGATTTTGAGACATGACATGTAGTATTTTCATATTCATGTGAAATGCCTGTTCTTTTCATAAGATTTCTCACAAAAACAAGAGTATTTCTGTGAAATGTCATTGGAGCACTGAGAGTACTGAAAACATTTTACTTTACTTAAAAGCCTTTTACATTTTATTACATTTGTGTCATGCAAATGTAGCTTTTTGTGAACTGCG
Source organism: Oncorhynchus tshawytscha (assembly GCF_018296145.1). Classification (NCBI taxonomy): domain Eukaryota; kingdom Metazoa; phylum Chordata; class Actinopteri; order Salmoniformes; family Salmonidae; genus Oncorhynchus; species Oncorhynchus tshawytscha. Next base: position 29,061,647 of record NC_056441.1, read on the forward strand.
GAAACAACGTTGAGGACAACCACAACAACATGTAAAATCCTCAAAAGTTATTGCAAGAAAGCAGCACCTCTCTGTCAACAGCGCTCAGGTGCTGGGCCTCCCGAGTGGTGCAGCAGTCTAAGGCACTGCATCGCAGTGCTAGTTGGTCCGCTACAGATCCTGGTTCGATCCCAGGCTGTGTCGCAGCCGGCTGTGACTGGGAGACCTATGGGGCGGCACACAATTGGCCCAGCGTTGTCCAGTTTAGGGGAGGGTTTAGCTGGCTGGGCTGTTCTTGTCCCATCGTGCTCTAGTCACTCCTGTGGAGGGCCGGGCGCAATGCACGCTGACACGGTCGCCAGGTGTACGATGTTTCCTCGAACACATTGGTGCGGCTGGCTTCTGGGTTAAGCGGGCATTGTGTCAAGAAGCAGTGTGGCTTGGCAGTTGTCGTGTTTCGCAGGATGCACGGCTCTCGGCCCCAGCCTCTCCTGAGTCCGTATGGGAGTTGCAGAAATGAGACAAGACTGTAACTACCAATTGGATACCACGAAAGGTCATGAATAATAATAACAGAGCTTGGTGCTTATTACTGGTTGTGTTAGGTTACAAAATCCGACTTTTGTTATATACTGTTAACGATATGTTAGAGAAAGACCCCACCGAAAGATTCAGAACATGAATAATCATAGTCATCTTGGTCAAATGTATTTTATAAGGTAAGGCTGTGACATTTCATCACCAAAGTGCATTTTCACCCACTCTGGACAGAGTCCAGATCCATGAGGCCTATCGTTATATGGACTATACACAGCTCTGCTTCAAGTGCTCTTATTCAGTCTAGTTTATAAAACACTTGAGCAAGACCTTTACAGCTTTTACACCAGTCATGGTTGTTATGGAGGCATACCGTCGGAAGATGAATGTTAGTCTCTAAAAAACAAATACATCAAGGGAAGGTTCAAGGTGCTCACTTCAATGTGTCCTACAACTGAAATCATCAATACTTTTTTCTAGACAACGCAAATCATTCAGCGCTTTCAAAATGCAAACCCAGCAAATGTGAAAATGCAAAGAGAGAGAGAGAGCGACAGAGGGAGAGGGAGAGAGTTAAAGGGAGAGAGAGAGAGAGAGAGAGAGAGAGTTGAGAGAGAGGGGGTGAAGGGGAGAGAGAGAGAGAGAGAGAGAGTTGAGAGAGGGGGTGAAGGGAGAGATTTAAAGGGAGAGAGAGAGAGAGAGAGTTGAGAGAGAGGGGGTTAAGGGGAGAGAGAGAGAGAGAGAGAGAGAGAGAGTTGAGAGAGGGGGGGTGAAGGGGAGAGAGAGAGAGAGAGCGACAGAGGGAGAGGGAGAGAGTTAAAGGGAGAGAGAGAGAGAGAGAGAGAGAGAGAGAGAGAGAGAGAGTTGAGAGAGAGGGGGTGAAGGGGAGAGAGAGAGAGAGCGGGATGAAGGGGAGAGAAAGAGAGGGGATGAAGGGGAGAGAAAAAGAGCGGGATGAAGGGGAGAGAAAAAGAGAGGGATTAATGGGAGAGAAAGAGAGAGAGAGAGGGATGAAGGGGAGAGAGAGAGAGAGAGCAGGATGAAGGGGAGAGAAGAAGAGAGGGATGAAGGGGAGAGAAAGAGAGAGAGAGAGAGAGAGAGAGAGAGAGAGAGAGAGAGAGAGAGAAGAGAAAGAGAGAGAGAGCTGGTCAGGCAGCTGGTCTGAATGTGCTGAAGGATCTGAAGGGGCAGCCAGGCTGATGGATTACAGTAGCTCTCCCCTGGGTAAACCGAAACCGCCACTCCTCCCTTCCATCCCTCCATCCACTCCTCATAACAGCGTCTCAGCCTCTGGATCGTCATTGAAATGTCTAACATGCAGCTGAGCCACTTAATCTGAAAGGTTCTCTTTCTACACGCAGAAGTGGATTTTGAAGAGATCCTCCTCAAAATATATTTTCGAATCAAATCTGATATCATTTTCACTAAGATGACCTGTCTCCCGATACCAATCTCTTCTCAAAGCCCAGAAATAATGCAGTAAAACAGACAACCCAGCAGCAGCATCGATTCACTCTACATTAATTGCCGGGAAGCTGGCCCATATTGTTTTCATGCATATTTTCTTTGTCATATTTCCTTTGTCATTGCCTTCAGCAGCCCCAGCCACAGAGTGCAGCAACCTTTGTCCAGGTCTACTGTGTGGTGATCCATTTCAAGGCCCCTATTCATAAAGATATCTCAGCGTAGGAAGGCTGCTCTATGATCAGGTCTCCCCTGACCATAAAATCATATTCATTGTTATTTTAAAGGCCAAACAGATCCTAGATCAGCACCTCTACTCCGAGATGCTTTGTGAATACTTTGGGGAGAGTCTGAGCCACAGCTGGGAAAAGGAGCTGGTCTTCAGACCACAGCGAAACAGCTGTTCCACTCACAAATGGAGTATTTCACCCTTATGATGATGACTGTACCAGCCATAGAGGTACCATACAATACTGTTCTGTATAATTCTGTGGTACCGACCATCTCAACCATCTTAGTGTTAAAAGGTCACACAGAGTAGGTTAAGCACACTGTATACTCCTCTCAGTAAATAAGTCATGTGAAATAGGATTAAGTAACCAATTCGTCCTATGGTCCCATGTAGGTCAGTTGGTAGAGCATGCACCAGTGCTGTGGGTTCCATTCCCATGGGGGAACCATACGAAAATGTATGCACTCAGTACAGTAATTCGCTCTGGATAAGGGTGTCTGCTAAATTACAAAATGTAGTCAGTACCACCGCATTAAGCTGATTCCCTGCTATCATGTTCAGCTCAGTCAAAATACACTAAGACCTATGAACTTTAATATCCACCTTGTCTACAACCCTGTAAATCCACAGTGGTATACCTTGTCTACCACATGTAATACCACAGTTCTATACCTTGTCTACCACCCTGTAATACCACAGTTCTTTACCTTGTCTACCGCCCTGTAAAACCACATTTCGTTACCATGTCTACCACCCTGTAATTCCACAGTTCGTTACCTTGTCTACCACCCTGTAATACCACAGTTCTTTACCTTGTCTACCACCCTGTAATTCCACAGTTCGTTACCTTGTCTACCACCCTGTAAAACCACAGTTCTTTACCTTGTCTACCACCCTGTAATTCCACAGGAATAGGGTGCAATTTGGGACACAGACAGCCACTGTCTGAACTACTAAACTCTACAGGTTCACCATGTGAACTGATCAGCCTCTCGTCTCAAACAGGCTAACCAAGGTTAGGTTTTAAAACAGGGTTAGGAAATCCTGAACAGAGCTGTTCTTTATGCCCCCCTTCCAGTTCTATACACAGTGATTAAATCAATTGTGAGTGCTTAGCTTCGCTCTGAGCCCTGTGCTACAGGAGAGGAGTGATAGTGTCAGTCTGCTGGTTTCTCCTCCCGCTGAGTCACCCGGCGCGCCGCCCTGCTGCTGAGCCAACCTCTTACCGGATCCCCAGGAAGCACATCAAACCCGGGCTTTATGAAAGGGGAGACAGAGGGAGAGAACCTGGGGTTTAGAGCGGGAGAACCACGGGGGGAACTGGGCTGGTGGCAAGATCAACAAGGAGAAAAGGAGATAAAAAAAACAGGGGGGGATAACATGTCTTTGTGTGGCTGCCTGGGTTCAAATCAAATCAAGCTTTATTTATACAGCACATTTCAGAAATAGAATGCAACGCAATGTGCTTCACAGTAACATTTTTTTTTAAACAATACAAATAAAATAAAAGCTGAATTATTTACTACACAACAAGCATAAGATAACAAACAGAAAAATGACATGACAAACTGAAAAGCACCCTAAGGAAAAGCCAAGCTAAAAACATGCGTTTTAAGATCTCTTTTAAATATGTCCACAGTTTTGGCCCCCCTCGGGTTCTCTGGCAGGCTGTTCCAGAGGCTGGGGACAGAATAACTAAAGGCTTCCTCTCCATGTCTCTTGGTCCTGGGCTTTGGGATAGTTAAAAGGCCAGTACCAGAGGACCTGAGGGACCTACTGGGTACAGAACTTAAAAGCATGTCTGACATGTATTGGGGTGCACAAACGTGGATTGATTTAAAAACCGATCGAAGAAACTCACAAGCAGCCAGTGTAGAGACCTTAAAACCGGTGTAATGTGTGTTCTCCGTCTGCTCTTGTATGTTTTGCCAATGACTTTATTGGGTAGGCCATATAGGAGAGCATTACAGTAGTTAAGCCTGCTTTAAATAAAATCAGGGTTATTGTGCTGCGCTGAAAATAGAGTTGACAGAGGGCAGCCTTTTCACCATTTAAACTGAATAGTCTGGCAGGCTGAGGATAACATTTACACGGAATAGTCTGGCAGGCTGAGGGCACCATTTACACTGAATAGTATGGCAGGCTGAGGATAACATTTACACGGAATAACCTGGAAGGCTGAGGATAACATTTACACGGAATAACCTGGAAGGCTGAGGTCACCATTTACACTGAATAGCCTGGCAGGCTGAGGATAACATTTACATGGAATAACCTGGAAGGCTGAGGTCACCATTTACACTGAATAGCCTGGCAGGCTGAGGATAACATTTACACGGAATAACCTGGAAGGCTGAGGATAACATTTACACAGAATAACCTGGAAGGCTGAGGTCACCATTTACACTAAATAGCCTGGCAGGCTGAGGATAACATTTACATGGAATAACCTGGAAGGCTGAGATCACCATTTACACTGGCCGGCCTGGCAGGCTGAGGTCACCATTTACACTGAATAGCCTGGCAGGCTGAGGATACTAGTTGCATATAATCTGGCATGCTGAGGTCACCAGTTACACCATGTAGCCTGGAGTCGGAGGATTTGGTGCAATTCATCATTTTTAAATGGAGCTTTACGACCAGACTTGTTCCATGTCTTTATTTAAGATCTTACATTACAGAGTGTTTCATTGGTGGGCAGATCTCTGTTCTCTGGTTTATCCATGCAGACCAAAGCAGGCGGTGTGTAATCAAGTAGCGGTATGTAATGTTAGAGAGAAATGACTGGGTGAAACTGAAACGCACATGAGCCTAGATTAAGGGAATTAACGAGAGTTCATGGAGTTCTTTTGGTTCTCCAACAATCTCATTATCGACCACACGTACTCTGGAGAGGGCAGTGCCCCTTGCAGCACACACACACGCACGCTCACACACACACGCAGACCCCCCACACACACTGGAGGGTATGACACTTGGAGCTCCGCACCTGCTCCTGCAGTAAGGCTGCTGCAACACTACACTGATATGGCTGTAAGCTCAAAGAACACCACGGTGTACAGAGTTAATACGACGTCGCAACAGAATCAAACAGAGGTATGTGTGTGTGTTTATATGTGTGCGTGAGCAGCCTCTCAGGAAAGGGCCAATGAGGTGATTAGTCTCCACTTCACTGTCAGCACAATGTAATTTAATTGTATTAAGTGAATTTATGCCAGCGTATGTTATCGTTATGACATAACCCTAACTAATCTGATTTAGCAGTGTGATACAATCACTTTAAAACAAACAGCTCATCCTCATGCAGAAGCACAAGCCCCTGTAGATAAATAATATGGTGATTTGTGCGTAGGCATCTGGGCCAGCCGTCCTCTTGGTTTCTTTTTTAATAAACAGCTAACCAACTCACACTGACGCACACGCTCACACACATGCACACACACACAATTATGCACCGTAATGCCTAGGCCAGTACAGTCCAGACCTCAATCTCCCCTGGTTGCAGGCACAGTCGACCAGATGAAATTATACCTGGGTGAATTTGTTGTGGCATTCCTCATTCACTATATAATGCACTACATTTGACCAGGGCCCATAGGACACTATATGGGGAAAAGCATGCAGTTTAGGACATACTCCAAGGGATAACAGGGCCAGGTAGAGCTAATGGACTACTCCAAGAAACAGTAGGCTGTCAGCACACACCCACAATCACACGCACAGTGGGATGTCAGCTTACACTCACAATCACATACACAGACGCACAAACACACACAGTGGGCTGTCAGCTCACACACACAGAAACATAGTGGGCTGTCAGCTCACACCCACACACACACACACACACAGTGTGCTGTCATCTCATACTCACACTCACAAACACAGTGGACTTTCAGTTCAAACACACACACAGACAGCGGGCCGTCAGCTCACACTCAAAAAAAAATCACACAGACAGTAGTCTGTCAGGACACACTCTCACAACTATATAGTGTGCTGTCAGATCACACTCACAAACACAAACACAGTGGGCTGTCAGTTCACACACACACACACACACACACACACACACACACACAAACACGGTGGGCTGTCAGCTCACACTCACACTTAAAATTACACACACAGCGGGCTGTCAGCTCACACTCAAATTCACAACCACAGCGGGTTGTCAGCTCACATGCATACACACACAAAAAGTAGTCAGGTCACACTCACACACACACACACATAGTAGAATATTAGCTAACAGTCACACACATACACATACAGTGGGCTGTCAGCTCAAATGCACAAAGTGGCTGTCAGCTCACAGTCACAGCGGGCTATCAGACCACACAGACTGACAAACACAGTGGGCTGTCAGATCACACAGACTCACACACACAGTGGGCTATCAGCTCAAACTCATACACACACAGACACAGTGGGCAGTCAGCACAAACTCACACTCACATACACAGTGGGCTGTCAGCTCACACACACTCACACACACACAGTGGGCTATCAGCTCAAACTCACACACACACAAACACAGTGGGCAGTCAGCTCACACACTCAGTGGGCTTTCAGCTCACACACACTCACACAAACACAGCACACTCACACACATAAGCCTGCAGCGGGTTGTCAGCTCACACTTGCACTCACACACACACTGGGCTGTGAGTTCACACTCACACTCTCACACACACACACCACAAACACCATGGGCTGTCATTTCACACTGACAGACCAGCACAGACACACACACACACACACACACACACACACACAGTGGACTGTCAGCTCACACACACTCAAACACACATACCGGGCTGTCAGAACAAACTCACACAGTGGGCTGTCAGCTAAAGCTCACACACAAACAAACAAACACAGTACACTCACACACACAGCTTATACTCAAACTCTCAATCACAGCGCTTTGTCAGCTGACATGCACACTGACAATCACAGTGGGCTGTTAGCTCACAATCACACACACAGTGGGAAGTCAGCTCACATGAACACACGAACGCAGAGGGCTGTCAGCTCACACTCACAGTGTGCTTTCAGCTACATATCACGCTCATACACACACACGCTCATACACACACACACACACACACATAAAAATGGCTGTCAGCTCACACTCACATAACCACACAGTTGGCAGTCAGATCGCACTCACACGGAGTTTGAATTTGGGCTGTCAGCTCAAATTCAAACTCACAACCACAGCGGGTTGTCAGGTCAAACGCACACTCACACAAACAGCAGGCTGTCAGCTCACACACACACAGTACACTCACACTCACATACACAACTGCAGGGGGTTGTCAGCTCACACTCACACTCACACACACAGTTGGCTGTCAGCTCACTCACACTCACACAAACAAACACACACACAGTGGGCTGTCAGCTCACTCACACTCAGACACACAAACACCGTGGGCTGTCAGGTCACACTCACACACACAGTGGCTGTCAGCTCACATCTCAAACTCACAATTACACACACAGTGGGCTGTCAGCTCAAAAACAAACACAGTACACTAACACATACAAACACAGTGGTTGTCAGCTCACACTCGCACTCACAGTAATTGTCAGCTCACACACACAGTGGCTGTCAGCTCACATTCAAACATACGCACACACACACACACACACACACACACACAGAGAGTGGGCTGCTGTCAGCTCACACTCACAAATACAGTGGGAACTCAGCTCACATGCACACACAAACGCAGAGGGCTGTCAGTTCACATGCACAGTGGGCTTTCAGCTCACATATCACGCTAATACACACACGCACACGCACACACATGCGCACATAAAGAGGGCTGTCAGCTCACACTCACATAACCACACAGTTGGCAGTCAGATCGCACTCACACACACAAAAGCAGAGGGCTGTCAGCTCACACTCACAGTGGGCTTTCAGCTCACATATCACGCTCATACACACACACACACACACAGTGGGCTGTCAGCTCACATTCAAACTCACAACCACAGCGGGTTGTCAGCTCACACAAACACAGTACACTCACACTAACATACACAACTGCAGGGGGTTGTCAGCTCACACTCACACAAACAGTGGGCTGTCGGCTCAAGCTTACACACACATTGTGTTATCAGCTCACAAACACAGTACACTCTCACACACACACACACATACAACCACAGTGGGTTGTCAGCTCACACTCGCACACACACACACACACACACACACACACACACACACAGTTGGCTCAGTATACATACACACACACAGTAGGCTGTCAGATCACACACACACCACACAGTGGGCTGTCAGCTCACACACACTCACACACAAATAGTGGGCTGTCAGCTGAAACTCACATTCACACACACAGTGAGCTGTCAGCTCACACTCAAACTCACAGTGAGCTATCATCTCACACTCACACAGTGGGCTGTCAGCTCAAACATGCACACACATTTGGCTGTCAGATCATACTCACACAAACACAGTCCACTCACAACACACACAACACACACAATTTCCGGTCACAACTTGCAGGCTTGTTTTCGAGTTGCTGTGCGTTTTGTTGCCAACCTGTTTTGCTACCTGACAACTTTACGGTTTTCACTTTTTAATTACCGTTCATATATTTATTTATTTTTTCCTCAACTTTTTCAACTTTTTCACTCCGGACGCTTTATCTGGACACGATTCGTCAGGACCTCCAACAGCCGAAGCTAAGTAGTAACATTAACATGATGCCTTCTAATTGCAGCCGCTGTACTCGCCTTAAGGCGAGGATAGCTGTGCTGCAAGCCCAGCTTCAGACGCAATCGTTAGGCAAGGGTAATTTCAGTGTAGGAAAGGATGAAACAGCGTCTGTGCCACCAGTAAGTACAGATAGTAGTATAAATCCCCTGACACAGTCCCCGCAGCCGGACAACTTTCTCACGGTTTCTGGAAGGAAATGCTGTAGGAATGCTCAACCGGTGTCGCTCATTCAGCCGACAGAAACTTTCAACCGGTTTTCCCCATTAAGCAGCGGGTCGGAGTCAGAGGCCGATTCTTCTCTGGTCTCTACTCCTCCCGTTACGGGGTCTGAGACGCCGAAGCTTCCCACCATTAGCTCTGACAAATTGAAAACTCTAGTCATTGGCGACTCCATTACCCGCAGTATTAGACTTAAAGCGAATGATTCAGCGATCATACACTGTTTACCCGGGGCAGGGCTACCGACGTTAAGGCTAATCTGAAGATGGTGCTGGCTAAAGCTAAAACTGGCGAGTGTAGAGAGTATAGAGATATTGTTATCCACGTCGGCACCAACGATGTTAGGATGAAACAGTCAGAGATCACCAAGCGCAACATAGCTTCTGCGTGCATATCAGCTAGAAAGATGTGTCGGCATCGAGTAATTGTCTCTGGCCCCCTCCCAGTTAGGGGGAGTGATGAGCTCTACAGCAGAGTCTCACAACTCAATCGCTGGTTGAAAACTGTTTTCTGCCCCTCCCAAAAGATAGAATTTGTAGATAATTGGCCCTCTTTCTGGGACTCACCCACAAACAGGACCAAGCCTGACCTGCTGAGGAGTGACGGACTCCATCCTAGCTGGAGGGGTGCTCTCATCTTATCTACCAACATAGACAGGGCTCTAACTCCTCTAGCTCCACAATGAAATAGGGTGCAGGCCAGGCAGCAGGCTGTTAGCCAGCCTGCCAGCATAGTGGAGTCTGCCACTAGCACAGTCAGTGTAGTCAGCTCAGCTATCACCATTGAGACCGTGTCTGTGCCTCGACCTAGGTTGGGCAAAACTAAACATGGCGGTGTTCGCCTTAGCAATCTCACTAGGATAAAGACCACCTCCATTCCTGTCATTACTGAAAGAGATCATGATACCTCACATCTCAAAATAGGGCTACTTAATGTTAGATCCCTTACTTCAAAGGCAATTATAGTCAATGAACTAATCACTGATCATAATCTTGATGTGATTGGCCTGACTGAAACATGGCTTAAGCCTGATGAATTTACTGTTTTAAATGAGGCCTCACCTCCTGGCTACACTAGTGACTATATCCCCGTGCATCCCGCAAAGGCGGAGGGGTTGCTAACATTTACGATAGCAAATTTCAATTTACAAAAAAAAAAAAAATGACGTTTTCGTCTTTTGAGCTTCTAGTCATGAAATCTATGCAGCCTACTCAATCACTTTTTATAGCTACTGTTTACAGGCCTCCTGGGCCATATACAGCGTTTTCACTGAGTTCCCTGAATTCCTATCGGACCTTGTAGTCATAGCAGATAATATTCTAATCTTTGGTGACTTTAATATTCACATGGAAAAGTCCACAGACCCACTCCAAAAGGCTATCGGAGCCATCATCGACTCAGTGGGTTTTGTCCAACATGTCTCTGGACCCACTCACTGTCACAGTCATACGCTGGACCTAGTTTTGTCCCATGGAATAAATGTGGTGGATCTTAATGTTTTTCCTCATAATCCTGGACTATCGGACCACCATTTTATTACGTTTGCAATTGCAACAAATAATCTGCTCAGACCTCAACCAAGGAACATCAAAAGTCGTGCTATAAATTCACAGACAACACAAAGATTCCTTGATGCCCTTCCAGACTCCCTCTGCCTACCCAAGGACGCCAGAGGACAAAAATCAGTTAACCACCTAACTGAGGATCTCAATTTAACCTTGCGCAATACCCTAGATGCAGTTGCACCCCTAACAACTAAAAAAAATTCTCATAAGAAACTAGCTCCCTGGTACACAGAAAATACCCGAGCTCTGAAGCAAGCTTCCAGAAAATTGGAACGGAAATGGCGCCACACCAAACTGGAAGTCTTCCGACTAGCTTGGAAGGACGGTACCGTGCAGTACCGAAGAGCCCTCACTGCTGCTCGATCATCCTATTTTTCTAACTTAATTGAGGAATATAAGAACAATCCGAAATTCCTTTTTGATACTGTCGCAAAGCTAACTAAAAAGCAGCATTCCCCAAGAGAGGATGACTTTCACTTTAGCAGTGATAAATTCATGAACTTCTTTGAGGAAAAGATTATGATTATTAGAAAGCAAATTACGGACTCCTCTTTAAACCTGCGTATTCCTCCAAACCTCAGTTGTCCTGAGTCTGCACAACTCTGCCAGGACCTAGGATCAAGAGAGACGCTCAAGTGTTTTAGTACTATATCTCTTGACACAATGATGAAAATAATCATGGCCTCTAAACCTTCAAGCTGCATACTGGACCCTATTCCAACTAAACTACTGAAAGAGCTGCTTCCTGTGCTTGGCCCTCCTATGTTGAACATAATAAACGGCTCTCTATCCACTGGATGTGTACCAAACTCACTAAAAGTGGCAGTAATAAAGCCTCTCTTGAAAAAGCCAAACCTTGACCCAGAAAATATAAAAAACTATAGGCCTATATCGAATCTTCCATTCCTCTCAAACATTTTAGAGAAGGCTGTTGCTCAGCAACTCACTGCTTTCCTGAAGACAAACAATGTATACAAAATGCTTCAGTCTGGTTTTAGACCCCATCATAGCACTGAGACGGCACTTGTGAAGGTGGTAAATGACATTTTAATGGCATCGGACCGAGGCTCTGCATCTGTCCTCGTGCTCCTAGACCTTAGTGCCGCTTTTTGATACCATCGATCACCACATTCTTTTGGAGAGATTGGAAACCCAAATTGGTCTACACGGACATGTTCTGGCCTGGTTTAGATCTTATCTGTCGGAAAGATATCAGTTTGTCTCTGTGAATGGTTGTCCTCTGACAAATCAACTGTAAATTTCGGTGTTCCTCAAGGTTCCGTTTTAGGACCACTATTGTTCTCACTATATATTTTACCTCTTGGGGATGTTATTCGAAAACATAATGTAAACTTTCACTGCTATGCGGATGACACACAGCTGTACATTTCAATGAAACATGGTGAAGCTCCAAAATTGCCCTCGCTAGAAGCATGTGTTTCAGACATAAGGAAGTGGATGGCTGCAAACTTTCTACTATTAAACTCGGACAAAACAGAGATGCTTGTTCTAGGTCCCAAGAAACAAAGAGATATTCTGTTGAATCTGACAATTAATCTTAATGGTTGTACAGTCGTCTCAAATAAAACTGTGAAGGACCTCGGCGTTACTCTGGACCCTGATCTCTCTTTTGAAGAACATATCAAGACCATTTCAAGGATATCTTTTTTCCATCTACGTAACATTGCAAAAATCAGAAACTTTCTGTCCAAAAATGATGCAGAAAATGCTTTTGTCACTTCTAGATTAGACAACTGCAATGCTCTATTCTCCGGCTACCCAGATAAACCACTAAATAAACTTCAGTTAGTGCTAAACAGGGCTGCTAGAATTCTGACTATAAACAGAAAATTTGATCATATTACTCCGGTGCTAGCCTCTCTGCATTGGCTTCCTGTTAAGGCTAGGGCTGACTTCAAAGGTTTTACTGTTAACCTATGAAGCATTACATGGCCTTGCTCCTACCTATCTCTCCGATTTGGTCCTGCCGTACATGCCTACACGTATGCTACGGTCACAAGACGCAGGCCTCCTAATTGTCCCTAGAATTTCTAAGCAAACAGCTGGAGGCAGGGCTTTCTCCTATAGAGCTCCATTTTTATGGAACGGTCTGCCTACCCATGTCAGAGACGCAAACTCGGTCTCAACCTTTAAGTCTTTACTGAAGACTCATCTCTTCAGTGGGTCATATGATTGAGTGTAGTCTGGCCCAGGAGTGGGAAGGTGAACGGAAAGGCTCTGGAGCAACGAACCGCCCTTGCTGTCTCTGCCTGGCCGGTTCCCCTCTTTCCACTGGGATTCTCTGCCTCTAACCCTATTACAGGGGCTGGGTCACTGGCTTACTGGGGCTCTCTCATGCCGTCCCTGGAGGGGGTGCGTCACCTGAGTGGGTTGATTCACTGTTGTGGTCATCCTGTCTGGGTTGGCGCCCCCTTTGGGTTGTGCCGTGGCGGAGATCTTTGTGGGCTATACTCAGCCTTGTCTCAGGATGGTAAGTTGGTGGTTGAAGATATCCCTCTAGTGGTGTGGGGGCTGTGCTTTGGCAAAGTGGGTGGGGTTATATCCTTCCTGTTTGGCCCTGTCCGGGGTGTCCTCGGATGGGGCCACAGTGTCTCCTGACCCCTCCTGTCTCAGCCTCCAGTATTTATGCTGCAGTAGTTTATGTGTCGGGGGCTGGGGTCAGTTTGTTATATCTGGAGTACTTCTCCTGTCCTATTCGGTGTCCTGTGTGAATCTAAGTGTGCGTTCTCTAATTCTCTCCTTCTCTCTTTCTTTCTCTCTCTCGGAGGACCTGAGCCCTAGGACCATGCCCCAGGACTACCTGACATGATGACTCCTTGCTGTCTCCAGTCCACCTGGCCATGCTGCTGCTCCAGTTTCAACTTCCACCTGACTGTGCTGCTGCTCCAGTTTCAACTGTTCTGCCTTATTATTATTCGACCATGCTGGTCATTTATGAACATTTGAACATCTTGGCCATGTTCTGTTATAATCTCCACCCGACACAGCCAGAAGAGGACTGGCCACCCCACATAGCCTGGTTCCTCTCTAGGTTTCTTCCTAGGTTTTGGCCTTTCTAGGGAGTTTTTCCTAGCCACCGTGCTTCTACACCTGCATTGCTTGCTGTTTGGGGTTTTAGGCTGGGTTTCTGTACAGCACTTTGAGATATCAGCTGATGTACGAAGGGCTATATAAATAAATTTGATTTGATTTGATTTGACAACTGTAGAGGGTTGGCAGCTGACACTCGCAATCACACACAAACAGTGGGCTGTCAACTCACACTTTCTCACACACACACAAACACAAAAACAATGCATTGTCAGCTCACACTCACAAGCACAGTGGAATGTCAGTTCACACTCTCTCTCACACACACACACACACACACACACACACACACACACACACACAGTGGGCTGTCAGCTCAAGCTTAAACAGTACACACACTCACACACACAACTGCAGCGGGTTGTCAGCTCACACTCACACTAATACACACAAACACAGTTGGCCGTCAGATCACACTCACACTGACAAACACACAAACACAGTGGGCTGTGAGCTCACACTCACACACACACACACACACAGTTGGCTATCAGTATACACACACAAACACACAGTGGGCTGTCAGCTCACACACACTCACACACAAATAGTGGGCTGTCAGCTGAAACTCACATTCACACACACACAGTGAGCTCACATGTCACACTCACACTTACACAAACAGTGGGCTGTCAGCTCAAGCATACACACACATTTGGCTGTCAGCTCACACTCACACAAACACAGTACACTCACACACACAACTGCAAAGGGTTGGCTGACAGCCAAATGTCTGTGTATGCTTGAGCTGACAGCCCACTGTTTGTGTAAGTGTGAGATGTGAGTTGAGAGCCCACTGAGTATGTGAGTGTGAATGTCAGCTAACACTCGCACTGACACACACAAACACAGTTGGCTGTCAGCTGACACTCACACACCCAGTGGGTCGTCAACACACACACACACAGTTGGCTGTCAGCTGACACTCACACACCCAGTGGGTCGTCAACACACACACACACGGCTGTCAACACACACAAACACATTTGTACACACACGGCACTCACACACACACACAACTTCAGCGGGTTGGCAGCTCACACTCACACAAACAGGGGGCTGTCAGCTCACACTCATATTCACAACCACAGCGGGCTGTAAACTCACACTCTCTCAAACACACACACACAAACACACCACACAGTGAGCAGTCAGATCACACTCACAAACACACAACCACCGTGGGTTGTCAGCTCACACATACAGGCACAGTGGAACGTCAGCTCATACTCAAACACACAGTACACTCACAGTCACACATACAGTGGACTCTCAGCTCATACTCACACAGTGGAATGTCAGATCACACATTCACACTCACACAGTTGACTGTCAGCTCACACAGACACCCAAACACAATGGGATGTCAGCTCACACTTACACTAAAACACACAAAAACAGTTGGCAGTCAGATCACACTCACAAACACACAAACACATTGGGCTGTGAGCTCACACTCACACAGTGGGCTATCAGTGTACACACACACACACACACACACACACAAAGTAGACTGTCAGATCATACTCACACAAACACAATCCTCTCACACTCACACACACAACTGTAGCAGGTTGGCAGCTCACACTCCCAATCACACACACACAGTGGGCTATTAGTTCACACTCACACAAACAGTGGGCTGTCAACTCACACTCACACAAACACAAAAACAATGGGATGTCAGCTCACACTCACAACACGGTGGGCCGTCAGACAACACTCACACTCACAAACACCATGGGTTGTCAGCTCACACTCACAGGCACAGTGGAATGTCAGTTCACACTCAAACTCACAGACACTCACACACACACACAGTGGGCTGTCAGGTCAAGCTTAAACAAACAGTGGGCTGTAGGCTCACACTCACACAAACACACATGGGACATCCATTCACACTCACACTGACACTCACAGACACACAAACACTCACACACACGCAGTGGGCTCTCACCTCATACCAACACTCACACTTACAGACACAGTGGGCTGTCAGCTCACAGTCACACTCACAGACACAGTGGTCTGTCAGCTTAAGCTCCCACACACAGTGAGTTGTCAGTTCATACTCTGACTTGTTTACGTGTTGCTGTGCGTTTTGTTGCCAACCTATTTTGCTACCTGACAACTTTACGGTTTTTACTTTTTAATTACCGTTTATATTTTTGTTTTTTCCCTCAACTTTTTCACTCCAGACGCTTTATCTGGACGTGGTTCGTCAGGACCTCCAACAGCCGAAGCTAAGTAGTAACATTAACATGATGCCTTCTAATTGCAGTCGCTGTATAATATACAGGAGAATGATCGCCTTACGGCGAGGTTAGCTGTGCTACAAGCCCAGCTTCAGACGCAATCGTTAGGCAAGGGTAATTTCAGTGTAGGAAAGGATGAAACAGCGTCAGTGCCATCCAGTAAGTACAGATAGTAGTATAAATCCCCTGGCACAGTCCCCGCAGCCAGACAACTTTCTCGCGGTTTCTGGAAGGAAATGCTGTAGGAACGCTCAACCGGTGTCGCTCATTCAGCCGACAGAAACTTTCAACCGGTTTTCCCCATTAAGCAGCGAGTCGGAGTCAGAGGCCGAGCCTTCTCTTGTCTCTATTCCTCCCGTTACGGGGTCTGGGACGCCGAAGCTTCCCACCATTAGCTCTGACAAATTGAAAACTCTAGTCATTGGCGACTCCATTACCCGCAGTATTAGACTTAAAACGAATCATCCAGTGATCATACACTGTTTACCAGGGGGCAGGGCTACCGACGTTAAGGCTAATCTGAAGATGGTGCTGGCTAAAGCTAAAACTGGCGAGTGTAGAGAGTATAGAGATATTGTTATCCACGTCGGCACCGATGATGGTAGGATGAAACCGTCAGAGATCACCAAGCGCAACATAGCTTCTGCGTGTAAATCAGCTAGAAAGATGTGTCTGCATCGAGTAATTGTCTCTGGCCCCCTCCCAGTTAGGGGGAGTGATGAGCTCTACAGCAGAGTCTCACAACTCAATCGCTGGTTGAAAACTGTTTTCTGCCCCTCCCAAAAGATAGAATTTGTAGATAATTGGCCCTCTTTCTGGGACTCACCCACAAACAGGACCAAGCCTGACCTGCTGAGGAGTGACGGACTCCATCCTAGCTGGAGGGGTGCTCTCATCTTATCTACCAACATAGACAGGGCTCTAACTCCTCTAGCTCCACAATGAAATAGGGTGCTCAGACCCCAACCAAGGAACATCAAAAGTCGTGCTATAAATTCACAGACAACACAAAGATTCCTTGATGTCCTTCCAGATTCCCTCTGTCTACCCAAGGACGCCAGAGGACAAAAATCAGTTAATCACCTAACTGAGGAACTCAATTTAACCTTGCGCAATACCCTAGATGCAGTTGCACCCCTAAAAACATTTCTCATAAGAAACTAGCTCCCTGGTACACAGAAAATACCCGAGCTCTGAAGCAAGCTTCCAGAAAATTAGAACGGAAATGGCGCCACACCAAACTGGAAGTCGTCCGACTAGCTTGGAAAGACAGTACCGTGCAGTACCGAAGAGCCCTTACTGCTGCTCGATCATCCTATTTTTCTAACTTAATTGAGGAAAATAAGAACAATCCGAAATTCCTTTTTTGATACTGTCGCAAAGCTAACTAAAAAGCAGCATTCCCCAAGAGAGGATGGCTTTCACTTTAGCAGTGATAAATTCATGAACTTCTTTGAGGAAAAGATCATGATTATTAGAAAGCAAATTACGGACTCCTCTTTAAATCTGCGTATTCCTTCTAAGCTCAGTTGTCCTGAGTCTGCACAACTCTGCCAGGACCTAGGATCAAGAGAGACGCGCAAGTGTTTTAGTACTATATCTCTTGACACAATGATGAAAATAATCATGGCCTCTAAACCTTCAAGCTGTATACTGGACCCTATTCCAACTAAACTACTGAAAGATCTGCTTCCTGTGCTTGGCCCTCCTATGTTGAACATAATAAACGTCTCTCTATCCACCGGATGTGTACCAAACTCACTAAAAGTGGCAGTAATAAAGCCTCTCTTGAAAAAGCCAAACCTTGACCCAGAAAATATAAAAAACTATCGGCCTATATCGAATCTTCCATTCCTCTCAAAAATTTTAGAAAAGGCTGTTGCGCAGCAACTCACTGCCTTCCTGAAGACAAACAATGTATACGAAATGCTTCAGTCTGGTTTTAGACCCCATCATAGCACTGAGACTGCACTTGTGAAGGTGGTAAATGACCTTTTAATGGCATCAGACCGAGGCTCTGCATCTGTCCTCGTGCTCCTAGACCTAGTGCTGCTTTTGAAACCATCGATCACCACATTCTTTTGGAGAGATTAGAAACCCAAATTGATCTACACTGACAAGTTCTGGCCTGGTTTAGATCTTATCTGTCGGAAAGATATCAGTTTGTCTCTGTGAATGGTTTGTCCCCTGACAAATCAACTGTCAATTTCGGTGTTCCTCAAGGTTCAGTTTTAGGACCACTATTGTTTTCACTATATATTTTACCTCTTGGGGATGTCATTCGAAAACATAATGTTAACTTTCACTGCTATGCGGATGACACACAACTGTACATTTCAATGAAACATGGTGAAGCCCCAAAATTGCGCTCGCTAGAAGCATGTGTTTCAGACATAAAGGTGAAATTAAAAAAAGATATTAAAAATCATAGGGAAGTGGTTGGAAGTGAGGAAGTGGATGGCTGCAAACTTTCTACATTTAAACTCGGACAAAACAGAGATGCTTGTTCTAGGTCCCAAGAAACAAAGAGATCTTCTGTTGAATCTGGCAATTAATCTTAATGGTTGTACAGTCATCTAAAAAAAAACTGTGAAGGACCTCGGCGTTACTCTGGACCCTGATCTCTCTTTTGAAGAACATATCAAGACCATATAAAGGAAAGCTTTTTTCCATCTACGTAACATTGCAAAAATCAGAAACTTTCTGTCCAAAAATGATGCAGAAAAATTAATCCATGCTTTTGTCACTTCTAGGTTAGACTACTGCAATACTCTACTTTCCGGCTACCCGGATAAAGCACTAAATAAACTTCAGTTAGTGCTAAATATGGCTGCTAGAATCCTGAGTAGAACCAAAATAATTGGATCATATTACTCCAGTGCTAGCCTCCCTACACTGGCTTCCTGTCAAAGCAAGGGTTGATTTCAAGGTGTTTACTGCTAACCTACAAAGCATTACATGGGCTTGCTCCTACCTATTTCTCTGATTTGGTCCTGCCGTACATACCTACACGTACGCTACGGTCACAAGACGCAGGCCTCCTAATTGTCCCTAGAATTTCTAAGCAAACAGCTGGAGGCAGGGCTTTCTCCTATAGAGCAAAATTTTTATGGAACGGTCTGCCTACCCATTTCAGAGACGCAAACTCGGTCTCAACCTTTAAGTCTTTACTGAAGACTCATCTCTTCAGTGGGTCATATGATTGAGTGTAGTCTGGCCCAGGAGTGGGAAGGTGAACGGAAAGGCTCTGGAGCAAGGAACCGCCCTTGCTGTCTCTGCCTGGCCGGTTCCCCTCTTTCCACTGGGATTCTCTGCCTCTAACCCTATTACAGGGGCTGAGTCACTGGCTTACTGGGGCTCTCTCATACCGTCCCTGGGAGGGGTGCGTCCCACTTTGTGGGCCTTGGGTTGTGCTGTGGCGAAGATCTTTGTGGGCTATACTCAGCCTTGTCTCAGGATGGTAAGTTGGTGGTTGAAGATATCCCTCTAGTGGTGTGTGTGCGTTCTCTAATTCTCTCCTTCTCTCTTTCTTTCTCTCTCTCGGAGGGGCTGTGCTTTGGCAAAGTGGGTGGGGTTATATCCTTCCTGTTTGGCCCTGTCCGGGGTGTCCTCGGATGGGGCCACAGTGTCTCCTGACCACTCCTGTCTCAGCCTCCAGTATTTATGCAGTAGTTTATGTGTCGGGGGGCTAGGGTCAGTTTGTTATATCTGGAGTACTTCTCCTGTCCTATTCAGTGTCCTGTGTGAATTTAAGTGTGCTCTCTCTAATTCTCTCTTTCTCTCTTTCTTTCTCTCTCTCGGAGGACCTGAGCCCTAGGACCATTCCTCAGGACTACCTGACATGATGACTCCTTGCTGTCCCCAGTCCACCTGGCCGTGCTGCTGCTCCAGTTTCAACTGTTCTGCCTTATTATTATTGGACCATGCTGGTCATTTATGAACATTTGAACATCTTGGCCATGTTCTGTTATAATCTCCACCCGGCACAGCCAGAAGAGGACTGGCCACCCCACATAGCCTGGTTCCTCTCTAGGTTTCTTCCTAGATTTTGGGTTTGAGGCTGGGTGTCTGTACAGCACTTTGAGATATCAGCTGATGTACGAAGGGCTATATAAATACATTTGATTTGATTTGATACTCACAAACACACAGTACACACACACAGTGGGCAGTCAGATCACTCTCACACTGACACTCACAAACACACACATACAGTGGGATGTCAGTGGACACCGTCAAACAAACAAACACACAGTGGGCTGTCAACTCACATTCACACAAACACACAGTGGGCTATCAACTCACACTCACACACACACAGTGGGAATTCAGCTCAAACACACACACACAGTGGGCTGTCAGCTCACACTCACAAACACACAGTGGGCTATCAACTCACACTCTCACACACACAGTGGGAATTCAGCTCAAACACACACACACACACACACATAGTGGGCTGTCAGCACAAACTCACACTCACAGTGGGCTGTCAGCTCAAGCACAAACACACATTTGGCTGTCAGCTCACACTCACACAAACAACTGCAGCGGGTTGTCAGCTCACACTCGCACTCACACACACAGTGGGCTGTCAGTTCACACTGACACACACACACAGACACACAGTTGACTGTCAGCTCAGACTCACACTCACACATAGTGGGCTATAAGCTCACACACACACATACACACATTCAAACACACACAGAGGGCTGTCAGCTTACACAAACTCACACACACATAATGGGCTGTCAGCACAAACTCACACACAGAGTGGGCGGTCAGCTCATATCTCACACTCATACACACACACACAGTGGCTGTCAGCTCAAGGTCACACACACACCCACACACAATGGAATGTCAGCTCACACACACACACACACACACACACACAAACACAGTGTGCTGTCAGCTCACACTTGCACTCACACACACAGTGGGCTCTCAGCTCACACTCACACACACACACACACAAACACAGTGGGGTGCTCACACTCACACACACACACACACACACACACACACACACACACACACACACACACACACACACACACACACACACACACACACACACACACACACACACACACACACACACACAGAGGACTGAAAGCTCGAAGCTCAAACAAACAGTGGGC
Organism: Oncorhynchus tshawytscha; assembly: GCF_018296145.1. NCBI lineage: Eukaryota > Metazoa > Chordata > Actinopteri > Salmoniformes > Salmonidae > Oncorhynchus > Oncorhynchus tshawytscha. The sequence goes on from NC_056441.1 coordinate 29,082,910, forward strand.
AGTCAGCTCACACTGACACAAACAACCAGCAGGGATGTCAGTTCACACTCACACACACACACACACACACACACACACACACACACACACTGGGTTGTCAGATCAGACTCTCACAAAAACTTACACACACAACCACAGTGGGTTATCAGCTAACACTCACACTGACACACACAGTGGGTGTCAGCTCACACTCAAACACACATTGGGCTATCTGCTCACACCTCACGCAAACACAGTAAACTCAAACTCATACACACAACCGCAGCAGGTTGTCAGCGCACACTAGAGGTCGACTGATTATGATTTTTCAACGCCGATACCGATACCGATTGTTGGAGGACTACAAAAAAAAGCCGATACCGATTAATCTGCCAATTTTTCTATTTATTTGTAATAATGACAATTACAACAATACTGAATTAACACTTATTTCAATAAAAATCGATTTAGCCTCAAATAAATAATGAAACATGTTCAATTTGGTTTAAATAATGCAAAAACAAAGTGTTGGAGAAGAAAGTAAAAGTGCAATATGTGCTTTGTAAGAAAGCTAACGTTTCAGTTCCTTGCTCAGAACATGAGAACATATGAAAGCTGGTGGTTCATTTTAACATGAGACTTCAATAATCCAAGGTAAGAGGTTTTAGGTTGTAGTTAATATAGTATTTATAGGACTATTTCTCTCTACCATTTGTATTTCATATACCTTTAACTATTAGATGTTCTTATAGGCACTTTAGTATTGCCAGTGTAACAGTATAGCTTCCGTCCCTCTCCTCGCCCCTACCTGGTGTCATGACATTGCCCTCTTTGGGTACAGCAAGCACGATCCCCCTCTCTCTGCTCCTACTACCAGGCTGCTGTCAGAGAGGTTGTAAATTCTTAGGGAAGACCCTGCCTCATGACCAGACAGTATAGAGACAGAGTGAATTTTCATAGAATTGTCATAGAGAACATTTTTCATAGAGAACAAAGGAATTTCTTCCACCTCACAGAGGTCCGAACAACATTTATGTTCCGGAGAAAGTATAAAAGATTGGTGAAGAATCCAGCTACGAACCGGTCCGTTTGTTACAACTTGGTAAAACTCATGGGAGAAGGTGCGGCCACATTACCATAACGCTGTTTATACAATAGCCTCAGAAATTAGGTTTACATCTAATTGTTGTATAAGATGAATGAGTGGGGATGATACTGTTTGTAAAATTGTGTAATGTGATTTTGGACTGTGTAATGAAGGAAACTCCAATTCCCTTTTGAGTTTAACTAAATCATAGGACCGCCCATGAGCCCAGTTAGGGTCAGGAATCCTGGGACAGGCCCTTTTCTGCAACTCCTGAATAAAAACCCAACTTTGAGAAATTCTCACCAGACCATGTTTTTCTCCATTACAAGGGGACAAAGGTTGCAGACCATTGCTTAATCTTTTAACCATACCACGTGGTTAAACTCTTAGACTATCGATACCGACAGAATAAGAACACGTCTTTGATATTAATTACTAGTCTGCAGCTAGGAATTCAGTATCATCGAACGCGAAGATCGACAACCGCCGAAACATACATTCTACAATACATGAATGAATGTCGCTCTAAACTATCCCCTCTAACCACGGCAGACAGAGAGAGAGAGAGAGAGAGAGAGAGAGAGACAGACAATTCTACAAAAGAAACAAACTTTTCAACAGCGATTAAGACGACACACTGAGCGTAAATATATATATTAGTTAGGAAATTAGTTCTTAATGAGCCTGGAGGCCCAAACTGTTGCATATACCCTGACTTTGCGTGCAATGAACGTAAGAGAAGTGACACAATTTCACCTGTTTAATATTGCCTGCTAACCTGGATTTCTTTTAGCTAAATATTCAAGTTCAAAAATATTTGCTTCTGTGTATTGATTTTAAGAAAGGCATTGGTGTTTATGGTTAGGTACAGTTGTGCAACGATTGTGCTTTTTTCGCTAATGCGCTTTTGTTAAATCATCCCCCGTTTGGCGAAGTTGGCTGTCTTTGTTAGGAAGAAATAATCTTCACACAGTTCGCAATGAGCCAGGCGGCCCAAACTGCTGCATATACCTTGACTCTGTTGCAAGAGAAGTGACACAATTTACCTAGTAAAAAGAAATTCATGATAGCAGGCAATATTAACTAAATATGCAGGTTTAAAATGTATACTTGTGTATTGATTTTAAGAAAGACATTGATGTTTATGGTTAGGTACACGTTGGAACAACGACAGTCCTTTTTTGCTAATGCTCACCGCATTGATTATATGCAACACAGGACACGCTAGATAAACTAGTAATATCATCAACCATGTGTAGTTAACCAGTGAATATGATTGACTGAATGTTTTTATAAGATAAGTTTAATGCTAGCTAGCAACTTACCTTGGCTTCTTACTGCACTCACGTAACAGGCAGTCTCCTTGTGGAGTGCAACGAGAGGCAGGTGGTTAGAGCAATGGACTAGTTAACTGTAAGGTTGCAAGATTGAATCCCCGAGCTGCCAAGGTAAAAAATCTGTCGTTCCGCCCCTGAACAAGGCACTTAACCCACCGTTCCAAGGCCGTCATTGAAAATAAGAATGTGTTCTTAACTGACTTGCCGAGTTAAATAAAGGTGTAAAAAAAATATATATATATATATTTTAAATTGGCCAAATCGGTGTCCAAAAATAAAAATTTCCGCTTGTTATGAAATCTTGAAATCGGCCCTATTTAATCGGCCATTCCGAGTAATCGGTCGACCTCTAGCGCACACTCACACTAAAACACACAAACACAGTGGGTCATCAGCTCATACACACACACACACACACACACACACACACACACACACACGTGGCTGTCAGCTCACACACACACATACACACAGTGGTCCGTCAGTTCACACTCACACACACAGTGGGCTGTCAGCTCACACACAGTGGGCTGTCAGCTCACACACAGTGGGCTGTCAGCTCACACACACACACACACACACACACACACACACACACACACACACACACACACACACACAAACTGGGCTGTCAGCTCACACTCACACAACAGTGGGCTATCAGCTCACACACATAGTGGGTTGTCAGCACTAAATCACACGCACACACATAGTGGGCTGTCAGCACTAAATCCCACTTACACACACAGTGGGCTGTCAGCTCAAGCATACATGCTCATTTGGCTGTCAGCTCACACTAACACTCACACAAACAAAAACTGACACAGTGGGCTGACAGCTCACACACACATACACACATACACACAGTGGGTTGACAGCTCACACTGACAACCACAGCGGGCTGTCAACTCACACACTCACATACACACAGTGGGCTGTCAGCTCAAGCTTAAACAAACAATGGGCTGTCAACTCACACTCTCACTGAAACTCACGGACACACAAACACTCACACACACGCAGTGGGCAGTCAGCTCATGCCAACACTCATACTCACAGACACAGTGGGCTGTCAGCTCATACTCACAAACACTCGCACTGACACACATACACACAGTGGGCAGTCAGATCACACTGACACTTACAAACACAAACACACAGTGGGCTGTCAGCTCACACTCACACAAACACAGTACACTCTCACACACAACCGCAGCGGCATGTCAGCTCACAAGCACACACACAACTAACAAACACATTGGGTTGTCAGCTCACGCTCACACAAACACAGAACATTCACAATCACACACACAATTGCATCGGGTTGTCAGCTCACACTCGCACTCAAACAAACAGTGGGCTGTCAGAACACACACAAGCACATAGTGGGACGTCAGTTCACACTCAGACACAGTTGGCTGTCAGCTCATACTCACAAACACACACAGTGGACTGTCAGATCACAGTCACTTACAAATGAACACAAACAGTGGGATGTCAGTTGACACCGTCAAACAAACAAACACACACACAGTGGGCTGTCAACTCACACTCACACAAACACATAGTGGGCTGTCAGCACAAACTCACACTTACACACACAGTGGGCTGTCAGCTCACACAAACACAGTACACTCGCACTCACACAAACAACCGCAGCGGGATGTCAGCTCACAAGCACAATCACACACACAACAAACACACACATTGGGTTGTCAGCTCACACTCAGCTCACAAACACAGTACATTCACAACCACACACACGACCCCAGCGTGTTGTCAGCTCACACTCACACACACAGTGGGCTGTCAGCTCACACTCACACAAACAGTGGGCTGTCAGCTCACACTCACACACACAGTGGGCTATCAGCTAACACACACAAAAAGTGGGCTGTCAGCTAACACTCACACAAACAGTGGGCTGTCAGCTAACACTCACACAAACAGTGGGCTGTCAGCTAACACTCACACAAACAGTGGGCTGTCAGCTAACACTCACACAAACAGTGGGCTGTCAGCTAACACTCACACAAACAGTGGGCTGTCAGCTAACACTCACACAAACAGTGGGCTGTCAGCTAACACTCACACAAACAGTGGGCTGTCAGCTCACATTCACACAAACAGTGGGCTGTCAGCTCACATTCACACAAACAGTGGGCTGTCAGCTAACACTCACACAAACAGTGGGCTGTCAGCTAACACTCACACAAACAGTGGGCTGTCAGCTCACATTCACACAAACAGTGGGCTGTCAGCTCACATTCACACAAACAGTGGGCTGTCAGCTAACACTCACACAAACAGTGGGCTGTCAGCTCACATTCACACAAACAGTGGGCTGTCAGCTCACATTCACACAAACAGTGGGCTGTCAGCTCACATTCACACAAACAGTGGGCTGTCAGCTAACACTCACACAAACAGTGGGCTGTCAGCTAACACTCACACAAACAGTGGGCTGTCAGCTAACACTCACACAAACAGTGGGCTGTCAGCTCACATTCACACAAACAGTGGGCTGTCAGCTAACACTCACACAAACAGTGGGCTGTCAGCTAACACTCACACAAACAGTGGGCTGTCAGCTAACACTCACACAAACAGTGGGCTGTCAGCTAACACTCACACAAACAGTGGGCTGTCAGCTCACACTCACACAAACAGTGGGCTGTCAGCTCACATTCACACAAACAGTGGGCTGTCAGCTAACACTCACACACACAGTGGGCTATCAGCTAACACTCACACAAACAGTGGGCTGTCAGCTAACACTCACACAAACAGTGGGCTGTCAGCTAACACTCACACAAACAGTGGGCTGTCAGCTCACATTCACACAAACAGTGGGCTGTCAGCTAACACTCACACAAACAGTGGGCTGTCAGCTAACACTCACACAAACAGTGGGCTGTCAGCTAACACTCACACAAACAGTGGGCTGTCAGCTAACACTCACACAAACAGTGGGCTGTCAGCTCACACTCACACAAACAGTGGGCTGTCAGCTCACTCACATTCACACAAACAGTGGGCTGTCAGCTAACACTCACACACACAGTGGGCTATCAGCTAACACTCACACAAACAGTGGGCTGTCAGCTCACATTCACACAAACAGTGGGCTGTCAGCTCACACTCACACAAACAGTGGGCTATCAGCTCACACTCACACAAACAGTGGGCTGTCAGCTCACATTCACACAAACAGTGGGCTGTCAGCTAACACTCACACAAACAGTGGGCTGTCAGCTAACACTCACACAAACAGTGGGCTGTCAGCTAACACTCACACAAACAGTGGGCTGTCAGCTCACATTCACACAAACAGTGGGCTGTCAGCTCACATTCACACAAACAGTGGGCTGTCAGCTAACACTCACACAAACAGTGGGCTGTCAGCTAACACTCACACAAACAGTGGGCTGTCAGCTCACATTCACACAAACAGTGGGCTGTCAGCTCACATTCACACAAACAGTGGGCTATCAGCTAACACTCACACAAACAGTGGGCTGTCAGCTCACATTCACACAAACAGTGGGCTGTCAGCTCACATTCACACAAACAGTGGGCTGTCAGCTCACATTCACACAAACAGTGGGCTGTCAGCTAACACTCACACAAACAGTGGGCTGTCAGCTAACACTCACACAAACAGTGGGCTGTCAGCTAACACTCACACAAACAGTGGGCTGTCAGCTCACATTCACACAAACAGTGGGCTGTCAGCTAACACTCACACAAACAGTGGGCTGTCAGCTAACACTCACACAAACAGTGGGCTGTCAGCTAACACTCACACAAACAGTGGGCTGTCAGCTAACACTCACACAAACAGTGGGCTGTCAGCTCACACTCACACAAACAGTGGGCTGTCAGCTCACATTCACACAAACAGTGGGCTGTCAGCTAACACTCACACACACAGTGGGCTATCAGCTAACACTCACACAAACAGTGGGCTGTCAGCTAACACTCACACAAACAGTGGGCTGTCAGCTAACACTCACACAAACAGTGGGCTGTCAGCTCACATTCACACAAACAGTGGGCTGTCAGCTAACACTCACACAAACAGTGGGCTGTCAGCTAACACTCACACAAACAGTGGGCTGTCAGCTAACACTCACACAAACAGTGGGCTGTCAGCTAACACTCACACAAACAGTGGGCTGTCAGCTCACACTCACACAAACAGTGGGCTGTCAGCTCACATTCACACAAACAGTGGGCTGTCAGCTAACACTCACACACACAGTGGGCTATCAGCTAACACTCACACAAACAGTGGGCTGTCAGCTCACATTCACACAAACAGTGGGCTGTCAGCTCACACTCACACAAACAGTGGGCTATCAGCTCACACTCACACAAACAGTGGGCTGTCAGCTCACATTCACACAAACAGTGGGCTGTCAGCTAACACTCACACACACAGTGGGCTATCAGCTAACACTCACACAAACAGTGGGCTGTCAGCTCACATTCACATAAACAGTGGGCTGTCAGCTAACACTCACACAAACAGTGGGCTGTCAGCTCACATTCACACAAACAGTGGGCTGTCAGCTAACACTCACACAAACAGTGGGCTGTCAGCTCACATTCACACTCACAGTGGGCTGTCAGCTCACATTCACACAAACAGTGGGCTGTCAGCTAACACTCACACAAACAGTGGGCTGTCAGCTCACATTCACACTCACAGTGGGCTGTCAGCTCAAGCTCAAACTCACAGTGGGCTGTCAGAACACACCCACAGTGGGTTGTCAGCTCACACACACAGTGGGCTGTCATCTCACACACATCACACCCACAGTGGGCTGTCAGCTCACACACACAGTGGGCTGTCAGCTCACACACACTCACACCTACAGTGGGCTGTCAGCTCAAACTCATACTAACAGACACTACACAATGGATGTCAGATCACACTCAAACTCACACTTACAAACACACAAACACATGGGCTCTCAGTTCACACTGACACACACAAACACAATGGGCTGTCAGCTCATACTCACACACAGTAGGCTGTCAGATCACACTCACAGTGGTTTGTCAGATCACACTCACACACACACACAAACACACACACAGTGGGCTGTCAGGTCACACTGACATACAAACACAGACACAGTGGGCTGTCAGCTCACACTCACACACACAGTGGGCTGTCAGATCACACTCACAAACTTACACACACACACACACACAGTGGGCTGTCAGTTCACACTGACACACAAACACACACACAATGGGATGTCAACTCACACATATAGACACTGTGACGAACCTCCCACTCTGTCTGCCGTATTCTCTCTTTGCTCTTGTTTTCCTTATTAGGATGCCGGTGGGCGGAGTTGGGAGGGTCGTCAGCTACATGGGAAACACCTGGGCCCAGTGTGTCCCAAGATAAATACACCACTTCCCCATTCATGGAGGAGACTCTCTCCATGCAGACACCTTTATAGATTTTGTTGTGCATCTTGGTGGTTTTTGGTTGTTTGCTTTGGCACCTTTCAACACCCTGCATTATCACATTCATGCATGTACTACTGATTACACACACCATTGTATATTGTACTTAGTTTACTTTATTTAATAAATATATAGTATTTTGTTACTCCTTATCTTCACGTTGTCTCCCTTGTGTTACGGGCTTTGAGCCGGTTCGTGACACACACACACACACACACACACACACACACACACACACACACACACACACACACACACACACACACACACACACACACACACACACACACACACACACACACACACACACACACACACACACACAGTGGGCTTTCAGCTCAAACCCACACTCACAGTGGGCTGTCAGCTCACACACACATAGTGGGCTATCAACACAAACTCACACAGGGCTGTCATCTCAAGTTCACAAACACACACACATTTGGCTGTCAGCTCACACTCACACACAGTGGGCTATCAGTTTACACACACATACACACACAAACACACACAAACACATACACACACAAATTTGGCTGTCAGCTCACACTCACACAGTAAACTCACACAAAAAACCACAGTGGGTTGTCAGCTCACACTCGCACTCACAACCACAGTGGGCTGTTAGCTCACACTCACAATCACACACACATTGGGCTGTCAGATCACACTCACACTCACACACACAGTTGGCTGTCAGTTCAAACTCACACTCACACACAGTTGGCTGTCAGCTCAAACTCACACTCACACACACAGTGGGCTGTCAGCTCACACTCACACTAACAGACACCACACAATGGGCTGTCAGCTCACACACACACACACACACTCAAACTCACAGACACACACACACACACACAAACACACACACACACAAACACACACACGCAGTTGACAGTCAGATCACACTCACACTGACACACATATAAACACAGTGGGCTATCAGTTTACACACAAACACTCACACACACAAACACACAGAGTGGGTTGTCAGCTCACACTCACACACAAACACTGTTGGATGTCAACTCACACTCACACACACACAGTGGGCTATCAGCTCACACACATACACACACACACACACACAAAAAAAGTGGGCTGTTAGCTCACACTCACACAAACACAGTACACTCAGACTCAAACACACAACCGCAGTGGGATGTCAGCTCACACTCACACTCACACAAACAGTGGAACGTCAGTTCACACTCACACAAACATAGTACACTCCCACTGAAACACACAAACGCAGCGGGATGTCAGCTCACACTCACACTCACACAGTACATTCACACCCACAAGCACAACCCCAGCGGGTTGTCAGCTCACACTCACACAAACAACCACCACACACATTGGGCTTTCAGCTCACACTCACACAAACACAGTACATTCACACCCACAACCACAACCCCAGCGGGTTGTCAGCTCACACTCACACAAACAACCAACACACACATTGGGCTTTTCAGCTCACACAAACACAGTACATTCACACCCACAAGCACAACCCCAGCGGGTTGTCAGCTCACACTCACACAAACAACCAACACACACATTGGGCTTTCAGCTCACACTCACACAAACACAGTACATTCACACCCACAAGCACAACCCCAGCGGGTTGTCAGCTCACACTCACACAAACAACCAACACACACATTGGGCTTTCAGCTCACACTCACACTCACACAAACAACCAACACACACATTGGGCTTTCAGCTCACACTCACACTCACACAAACAACCAACACACACATTGGGCTTTCAGCTCACACTCACACTCACACAAACAACCAACACACACATTGGGCTTTCAGCTCACACTCACACTCACACAGTACATTCACACCCACAAGCACAACCCCAGCGGGTTGTCAGCTCACACTCACACAAACAACCACCACACACATTGGGCTTTCAGCTCACACTCACACAAACACAGTACATTCACACCCACAACCACAACCCCAGCGGGTTGTCAGCTCACACTCACACCCACACACACAGTGGTTGGTTAGCTCACAATCACACAAACAGTTGTTGGTTAGCTCACACAAAAAGTGGGCTGTCAGAACACACTCACACACACACACACACACACACACACACACAAACACAGTGGACTGTCAGTTCACACTGACACACACACAGTGGACTGTCGGCTCAAACTCACAGACACACACATACACACACGCGCGCACACACACGTACACACACACAAACACACACATGCAGTAGGCAGTCAGATCACACTCACACTCACAGTGTTCTGTTAAAACACACTCACACAACCACAGAGGGTTGTCAGCTCACACTCAAACTCACACTTACACACACAGTGGGCTGTCAGTTCACACTCAAAACCACAGCTGGCTGTCAAATCAAACTCTCCCTCACACACACACACACACACACACACACACACACACACACACACACACACACACACACACAGGGGCTGTCAGCTCACACTCAGAGAGCAGCTCACACACACAGACTCACACTCAGACTCAGACACACATAGTGGGCTGATGTGGGATGTCAGCTCACACTCACACACAGACTGGGCTGTCAGCTCACACACTGACACTCACACACCCAGTGGGTCGTTAGCTCACACTCACACACACAATGAGCTGTCAGCTCTCACAATGAGCACACTCTCACACACACACACACACACACACACACACACACACACACACACACACACACACACACACACACACACAAACAGTGGTCTGTCAGCTCACACTCACACTTACACACACATTTGGCTGTCAGCTCACAATCACACTCACACACACCACACAATGGGCTGTCAGCTCATACACTCACACACTCCTGGCTAGCCGAAGAGGTCCATCAGCCACTTCTTGGGCTACTATACCTATTTTGCCAATTGCTTTTTCTTCCGACACGGAGCCCCGCCGACCCATCACGACTGGACTACCGATGTAATTCGCCCGAGGGGGTTTTTCAACTGGCTCCTCCGTTGTGATGTCCCCTGAATGACCATCTGCTAGCTTGCTATCCCCGGCCCGCTAGCTGGCTAGAACATATCAGACTGTTAACTGAAGAGGCCCATCGGACAATTTCTTTGGCCACTTTACCTATTTTGTCAATTGGCCTGGACCCTTTTACCACACGGAGCCCTGCTGATCCTTGACAACTGGGCTGCCGACGTAACAGCACGAGGGGGCTACAGCAGACTTCTTCCGTCGCGATGTCCCTCTAAGGCCCTTCTGCTAGCTTGCTATCCCCGGCTTGCCAGCTGTCTGAATCACCATGTCTCCGGCCCGCCGAGCTACTCACTGGACCCCTATGATCACTCGGCTCCACATGCCTCTCCCTAATGTCAATATGCCTTATCCATTGTTGTTTTGTTTAGTAATTATTTCCTTATTTCACTATAGAGCCTCTAGCCCTGCTCAATATGCCTTAGTTACCTCTTTAGTTCCACCTGAAATTTCCATCCTTAACTATAACAATTTCCGACAAGATAGAACTGCCAAAGGGGGCAGAGTTGCAATCTAATGCAGAGATAGCCTGCAGAGTTTTGTCTACTATCCAGGACTGTGCCCAAACAATTTGAGTTTCTACTTTTAAAAATCCACCTTTCCAGAAACAAGTCTCTCACTGTTGCTGCTTGCTATAGACCCCGCTCAGACCCCAGCTGTGCCCTGGACACCATAAGTGAATTGATTGCCCCCCATCTATCTTCAGAGCTCGTGCTGTTAGGTGAACTAAATTGGGACATGCTTAACAACCCTGCCATTCTACAATCTAAGCTTGATGCCCTCAATCTCACACAAATTATCAATGAACCTACCAGGTACAACCCCAAATCCGTAAACATGGTCACCCTCATAGATATCATCCTAACCAATCTGCCCTCCAAATACACCTCTGCTGTCTTCAACTGCCTGTGTCAGTAATGGGTCTGCGGTCAATCGACCACCCCTCATCTCTGTCAAACCCTCCCTAAAACACTTCAGCGAGCAGGCCTTTCTAATCGACCTGGCCCGGGTATCCTGGAAGGATATTGACCTCATTCCAACAGTATAGGATGTCTAGTTATTAATTAAAAGTGCTTTCCTCACCATCTTAAATAAGCATGCCCCATTCAAAAAAATGTAGAATAAGGAACAGATATAGCCCCTGGTTCTCTCCAGACCTGACTGCCCTTAACCAGCACAAAAACATCCTGTGGTGTAATGCACTAGCATCAAATAGCCCCCGCGATATGCAACTTTTCAGGGAAGATAGGAACCAATATACACAGGCAGTTAGGCAGTTAGGAAAGCAAAGGCTAGCTTTTTCAAACAGAAATTTGCATCCTGTAGCACAAACTCCAAAAAGTTTGGACACTGTAAAGTCCATGGAGAATAAGAGCACCTCCTCCCAGCTGCCCACTGCACTGAGGCTAGGAAACACTGTCATCACCAATAAATCTGTGATAATTGAGAATTACAAGAAGCATTTTTCCACGGCTGGCACAATGCTTTTCAGCTGGCTACCCCTACCCCGGGCAACAGCCCTGCACCCCCCACAGCAACTTGCCCAAGCCTCCCCCATTTCTACTTCACCCAAATCCAGATAGCTGATGTTCTGAGAGAGCTGCAAAATCAGGAACCCTACAAATCAGCTGAGCATGTTCAACCTCTCTTTTGAATCGATAAGATGTAAATGAGAACTTGTTCTCAACTTGCCTAACTGGTTAAATAAAGATGAAATAAAAAATAAAAAACACACACAGACAGTGGGTTGTCAGTCCACACTCACACAACCACACAGTGGGCCGTCAGATCACACGCACACTCAAAAACACACATACACACACACACACAGAGGGCTGTCAACTCACACACACTCTCACAGTGGGATATCAGCTAACACACACTCAAACACACATAGTGGGCTGTCAGCTCAAACTCACACTCACAATTACACACACAGTGGTCTGTCATTTCAAGCTCACACACACATTGGGCTGTCAGCTTACACTCACACAAACACAGTGGGTTGTCTGCTCACACTCTAAAACACAGTGGGCTGTCAGCTCACACCCATACTCACACATACACACACACACACACACAAACACACACACACACACACACACATAGTGGGCTGTCAGCTCACACTCACAAACACAGTGGGTAGTCAGCTCACACTCACAAACACACTGGGCTGTCAGCTCACACTCACAAACACAGTGAGCTGTCAGCTCACACTCACAAACACAGTGACCTGTCAGCTCACATTTACACACACACACACACACACACACACACACACACACACACACACACACACACACACACACACACACACACACACACACACACACTCACAAACACAGTGAGCTGTCAGCTCACACTCACAAACACAGTGAGCTGTCAGCTCACACTCACAAACACAGAAGGCTGTCAGCTCACACTCACAAACACAGCTCACACTCACAAACACAGTAGGCTGTCAGCTCACACTCACAAACACAGTAGGCTGTCAGCTCACACTCAGACTGACACACACTCACACAAACAGTAGGCTATCAGCTCACACTCACACACACACTTCACACACAACGTTGACTGTCAGCTCACACTCACACTCAAAGTGGGCTGTCACCTCACACTCACACACACACAAAAAGTGGGCTGTCAGCACACACTCACACTCACACATACTAACACACACACCCAGTGGGCTGTCAGCTCACACCCATACTCACACATACACACACACACACACACACACACACACAGTGGACTGTCAGCACACACTCACAAACACAGTTGGCTGTCAGCTCACACTCACAAACACAGTGAGCTGTCAGCTCACACTCACAAACACAGTGAGCTGTCAGCTCACACTCACAAACACAGTGAGCTGTCAGCTCACACTCACAAACACAGAAGGCTGTCAGCTCACACTCACAAACACAGAAGGCTGTCAGCTCACACTCACAAACACAGTAGGCTGTCAGCTCACACTTACACACACAAACACAGTGGCTATCAGCTCACACTCAGACTGACACACACTCACACAAACAGTAGGCTATCAGCTCACACTCATATTCATATATGGCCATCAACTCACACTCACATGCACAGTGGGGTGTCAGCACACACACACACGCACACACACACACACACACACACACAGACACACACACACACACAGTGGGCTGTCAGCTCACACTAACACAAAAAGACGGCTGTCAGCACACACTCACACACACACTTCACACACAACGTTGACTGTCAGCTCACACTCACACTCACAGTGGGCTGTCACCTCACACTCACACACACACAAAAAGTGGGCTGTCAGCACACACTCACACTCACACATACTAACACACACACACAGTGGGCTGTCAGCTCACACTCACAAACACAGAAGGCTGTCAGCTCACACTCACAAACACAGCTCACACTCACAAACACAGAAGGCTGTCAGCTCACACTCACAAACACAGAAGGCTGTCAGCTCACACTCACAAACACAGTAGGCTGTCAGCTCACACTTACACACACAAACACAGTGGCTGTCAGCTCACACTCAGACTGACACACACTCACACAAACAGTAGGCTATCAGCTCACACTCACACACACACTTCACACACAACGTTGACTGTCAGCTCACACTCACACTCAAAGTGGGCTGTCACCTCACACTCACACACACACAAAAAGTGGGCTGTCAGCACACACTCACACTCACACATACTAACACACACACACAGTGGGCTGTCAGCTCACACCCATACTCACACATACACACACACACACACACACACACACACACACACACACACACACACACACACACAGTGGACTGTCAGCACACACTCACAAACACAGTTGGCTTTCAGCTCACACTCACAAACACAGTTGGCTGTCAGCTCACACTCACAAACACAGTGAGCTGTCAGCTCACACTCACAAACACAGTGAGCTGTCAGCTCACACTCACAAACACAGAAGGCTGTCAGCTCACACTCACAAACACAAACACAGTGGCTGTCAGCTCACACTCAGACTGACACACACTCACACAAACAGTAGGCTATCAGCTCACACTCATATTCATATATGGCCATCAACTCACACTCACATGCACAGTGGGGTGTCAGCACACACACACACGCACACACACACACACACACACACACACACACACACACACACAGTGGGCTGTCAGCTCACACTAACACAAAAAGACGGCTGTCAGCACACACTCACACACACACTTCACACACAACGTTGACTGTCAGCTCACACTCACACTCACAGTGGGCTGTCACCTCACACTCACACACACACAAAAAGTGGGCTGTCAGCACACACTCACACTCACACATACTAACACACACACACAGTGGGCTGTCAGCTCACACTCACAAACACAGAAGGCTGTCAGCTCACACTCACAAACACAGCTCACACTCACAAACACAGAAGGCTGTCAGCTCACACTCACAAACACAGAAGGCTGTCAGCTCACACTCACACAGTAGGCTACAAACACAGTGGCTGTCAGCTCACACTCAGACTGACACACACTCACACAAACAGTAGGCTATCAGCTCACACTCACACACACACTTCACACACAACGTTGACTGTCAGCTCACACTCACACTCAAAGTGGGCTGTCACCTCACACTCACACACACACAAAAAGTGGGCTGTCAGCACACACTCACACTCACACATACTAACACACACACACAGTGGGCTGTCAGCTCACACCCATACTCACACATACACTCACACACACACACACACACACACACACACACACTGTCAGCACACACTCACAAACACAGTTGGCTTTCAGCTCACACTCACAAACACAGTTGGCTGTCAGCTCACACTCACAAACACAGTGAGCTGTCAGCTCACACTCACAAACACAGTGAGCTGTCAGCTCACACTCACAAACACAGAAGGCTGTCAGCTCACACTCACAAACACAGAAGGCTGTCAGCTCACACTCACAAACACAGTAGGCTGTCAGCTCACACTTACACGCACAAACACAGTGGCTGTCAGCTCACACTCAGACTGACACACACTCACACAAACAGTAGGCTATCAGCTCACACTCATATTCATATATGGCCATCAACTCACACTCACATGCACAGTGGGGTGTCAGCACACACACACACACACGCACACACACACACACACACACACACACACACACACACAGTGGGCTGTCAGCTCACACTAACACAAAAGACGGCTATCAGCACACACTCACACACACACTTCACACACAACGTTGACTGTTAGCTCACACTCACACTCACAGTGGGCTGTCACCTCACACTCACTCACACACACACACAGTGGGCTGTCAGCTCACACTCACACTCCCCTTAATATTGGACGCCTATAGCTAAAGGGCATGCATACATTTACACATACAGTGCCTATCATAAGTATTCACTCCCTTGAATTTCTTCACATTTTATTAAGTGAGATTAAAAGGGATTTAATTATCATTATTTTGTCAATAATCTACACAAAATACTCTGTATTTTTATGTCAAAGTACCTTATCTAAGAGTTTTATCTGCCCATTATTATTTTCAAAACTCCTCAAGCTCTGTCAAATGTTGGGGATGTTGCCATACATTTTCAAGCATTCAAAACTGTAACTTGGCCACTGAGGAACATTCACTGTCTTCTTGGTTAGCAACTCCAATGTAGACGTGGCTGTGTGTTGTAGGTTAATGTCCTGCTGAAATGTGATTTCCTCTCCCAGACTGAAGCAGGTTTCCCTCTAGGATTTTGCCTTGTTTTTAGCTCCATCCCATTCATTTTTATCCTGAAAAACTCGCCAGTCTTTGCCAATGTCAAGCATATTCATACCATGAAGCAGCAACCACCATGGTTGAAAATAAGAAGGCAGTTACTCAGTGATGTGTTGGGTTGGATTTGCCCCAACATAAGGCATTGCATTGTGCATTATGTTACTGTGTTTTTGAAGCAGCATTGCTTTAGTGCCTTGTTGCATGCACATTACATATTTTGTAACTTTTTTTATTCTGTATACTTGTATTATTCTTTTCACTTTGTCATTATTGTGGAGTCAATACAATGTCGTTGATACACCCTCAGTTCTCCCATCACAGCCTTTGAACAACAATGGTCTCATGGTGACATCCCTGAGAAGTTTCCTTCCTGTCCTGCAGCTCAGTCCAGAAGGACGACTGTATCGTTGATGTGTCTCGGTGGTTTAATGCTTAAAGAGATGTTCAATGCCTGATTTATTATTGTCATCCACCAATCACTGCCCTTCTTTATGAGTCTTTCAAAAAATGTTCCCTATTCTTTGAACTTAAATCTGTGCTTGAAATGTAATACTTGACAGATGTTGTATGTATGGGGGACAGAGAGAGGGGTAGTCATAAAAAGATCATGTCAATTATTCCACGTGACTTATTACTTATTATATTTTGTGAAGCCACATTTTACTCCTGAGTTAATCTAGAATGTTATCTTCACTTTGACATTATGGAGTATTTTGTGTAGATCAACAACAACAACAACAAAAATCACAATTCAATCTATTTCAATTCCAGTTTGTAACGCAACGAAATGTGAAAAAAATCCAAGGGGGGTGAATACTCATGATACACACTGTATTGATTGAGGAAATGTGCCCCCTCCGCTGACTAAACTGTTTTTCAATGTGTTTCTGTCTGAAGATGGAATAAATGGAGCACGTCTCAATGAGGTAAGATATTCCACATAGCCTTGTCTGAATGATGTTAGTGAAGCTGGTAATGTATGCAAATATGTCCTACAATCCATACTAGAACTAGAGCATGATACATAATGTAGGTATAACCCAATACAATGAAATGGCCGTACACTGTTTGTACGACTGATACAAACAACATAAATTACATTATTTAAAGGCCCATTGCAGTCAAAAACATAATTTCCCTGTGATTTATATATATTTCCACGCTATGAGGTTGGAATAATACTGTGAATATTGTGAAAATTATGATAATGCCCTTTTAGTGTAAAAACTGTTTGAAAAGACCATCTGAAATGTCAGCCTGTTTTGGTGGGATGAAGTTTTGGCCTGCCTAGTGACATCACCGGGAGGTAAATTAGTGAATAGACCAATAAGAAAGAGAGTTACTCTCCCAATAACAGCTAGTTTTCAGTGTTTCCCTCCCCACTCAGACCACTCCCAGACAGCTAGCAAAATTCTTGCTTGAGAAATTGCTCTTTGCTAAGGAGTTATTTTTGTATAACTTTAAAAAAAAAAAACATTTTAAAGGCAGACTCGGCTATATTACCACAGATATTGAGATGAGTGAGATGCAAGACTCTCTCACACAGTATCTGCACATGTGCACATGGGTTCACGTCACGCTGTCACAGCGTGCTAGCCAGGGCACCAGAACAGGAGAGAAGTTGAGCCTCGCACTTCAACGCTCTTAGCTGTTGTCGAAATTGACCCACCATGCTGTTAACTTTCTGCACCTACGTCATATTGCTGAGTCCGCCTTTAATGAAAGCAATCACAGTAAGGTACTTAATTGTTACCCAGAAATGATTTGATACTGAGATAAAAACATCTGCATTGGACCTTCAATCAAAGGAAATACCAGAGATATTCATTTCAGGATTATGTCTTGGTAACTTGATAAGGAGAAACAAAGCCGCATCAGTTCCCATATCAACACCCACTCTCTGGCTGACAATATGAATTGCTATTATGATCCATGTCAAAGCTGTGTGGTGGAAACTGACGACAGAATCACTCTGTGCGAATGAGAGAGAAACACACATAATTGCAGCAGATAAAGTAAGACCCTCTGAGGGGTGTTCACATTAACTCTTCAGTAATGTTCTTTCACAGTGTAAAACACTGAAGATGTCATGTCAGCTGGACAGACAGAGGAGGATAAACTTTGAACCAATAGCAGAGAGAGAGATGCATCTACAACTTCTTCAACGCATCAACGAATCGACGCCCACTCTAGGTCATTAGCATAGCGACTCCTACAAGAACAGATATGGTATGAGTCCCAAATAGCACCCTATTCCCTATATAGGGCACTAGTTTTGATCAGAGCCCGCAAGGATACTGTATGTGAAGATTGGTGACGTTCTGTAGATTGTACCGATAGGGTTATTCGTGTTATGTTTAATTAAGTTTAATTGAGCTTGTATAATGTCATCCTAATTGGTTTGGCGAGACTTCGACAATACCTGCCGTTTGTCGCAACTAGTTTTGATGATACATCTTGGATGCATGGGCCCTAGGTGCCTTGGTCAAAAGTAGTGCACTATACAGGGAATAGGGTGCCATTTGGGATGCATGGCTTGACTTCCGAGACACAGCTGGCTGTGAGCTTTTTCCCAGAAACAATCTTCATGCCTCGTTGCTTAAGGTACCATGAGAACCCTAGGTGTGAATGCACGGCTTCGCAAAAAACAAATGCAAATTCCCACTAGATAATGGAAGCCTATAGCTAAAGGGCATGCACAAATTTGCATTTCCTAATGGTTCAGGAAGCGTGCCCTCCTCACTCAATAAACTGAAGCTCTTCATTCCTACTTTAAAAAAATACGTTTCTATACCGAAGATGGAATAAATGGAGCACGTCTCAATGAGGTAAGATTTTTCACATAGCCTTGTCTGAATGATGTCAGTGAAGCTGGTAATGTATGCAAATATGTCCTACAATCCATACTAGAACTAGAGCATGATACATAATGTAGGTATAACCCAATACAATTAAATGGCCATACACTGTTTATTCAACTGATACAAACAATATCAATTTGATTATTTAATTAAGTGAAATACAAGAGATATTTATTTCATGATTATGTCTTGGTAACTTGATAAGGAGAAACAAAGCAGTATTAGTTTCCATATCAACACCCACTCTGTGGCTGAATATATCCTGCACTCCTCCTCATCTCCTGGCCTTACAGCTTCTACCAAGTCCCTACAGACAGACACAGTCTCTCTCTCTCTCTCTCTCTCTCTCTCTCTCTCTCTCTCTCTCTCGCTCTCTTTCTCTCTCTCTCTCTCTCTCTCGCTCTCAGTCGCTCTCATTTTCTCCCTATATCTCCCTCTATCTCTCTTTGTCTCTCTTTCTGCTCGGAAAAAGCAGACAAGTCCATCTCATTCCTATCACTCCACAGGCCCAAACCATTTGACTAAGGCACCGTTAACAAGTACACTCGTAGTAAAAAGGGTTTTTCACCTTCTGTGAAAAAGGTTCTACATGGAAAGCAAAAGAGTTCTACCCGAAACCAAATGGGTTCTACATGGAACCAAAAAGGGTTCTCCAAAGGGTTCTCCAGAGTGGCTGTCCTGGCCTCTGTATGTCCCTTGTCCTGTCCTGGGCTGTCAACAATGGTAGTTAACTTAGAGGAACACAGAGAATCAACTTTTACATGAAGAACAACATGATCTATAATGAAAACTAACTGTCTGCCACATAGAGATACTCAGGAACAGACAAGGCGATGGACAGACAGTGAGACTAGGCAGGGGGACAGAAAGACACAGTACAGGGAGAGACAGACAGCCAGACAGACTAGACAGACCAAACAACAGCAGCCAGCAGGTCTGCAGGAAGTCAATGACTGACGTGAACGGAGATGTTTTTGCCTTTGTGCAAATTTAAGAAATAGAACCATAAATTCACGAGAGACCGATCAATACACAAGACATGGGCAGACTCTGAGAGGTATCCAATGGAGGGAGCTTATTCCTGGTCAAAGGTAGTGCATTGTAAAGTGAATAGAGTGCCATTTGGGATGCATTAAATATTTCCAATCAGAGACACTGCCTGTATGTAATACACCCTCTGTTTACTGCCACGGGGCCAGGGGCCATATTAGACTGGGTTTAGTGACAGCATGCACACACATACACACACACACACCATTAAGGGGTTCAAATCAACTACATTTGTATTTATTTACACTGTTAACGTTAACAATCGGACCAATCTCTCTCTCGGTGTTATTGGTAAAGCAATGAGCATCAGTCAGTGCTGCACCATTAGGTTGGCCGGATTACAACCAGGGCACCGCCTGACCATTCCCTTCAGCCAACACAGCTCTGCAAACTCTATTACTAAACCACCAAGCATATTATTTATCATGGGTTTCATTACACATTACAGGAATAATGACCTTTAATAACTAAAATGAAAGAGGAGCAAGTTACAGTATCTGTAGTCGTACTCCAAAAAAGGAAGTGTAGCTAGGCCTATTATATACTGTGTGTTGAATGAACCTAGATTTGATTGTAAATGGTTGCCGAATTTTTAAAAAACACAACACACTAGGGTGTTTATAAAGTAAGCAGGTAATGATAATGATATGCCTGTGACTGCTGCGCTGTGAGGTGACTGTCCCATTACAGACTTGAGTGTTTAATACCTGGCCCTCCCACAGGACCACCCTTAGATACGGACCTCTTCCATCATGTTTCCAGGGCCATGCTAGAATGAAATGGGTCATAGGATACTTTAAATAAATATGATAATGAGGCAGACACTGAGCCAATCGCTAGGCGGATGTTTGTGCTCTGGACCAAGCAGTCTCTGTGGATGTTCCATTTGAATGATATGATAATGACATCATGATAATAATATCCTATAATCGAAAAAGATGTTGCTTTATGTCTGTCGCGCCGGAGTTGAACAGGACTCGTCGTGGGAATATCCACGCTCTATATTAACTTAACCCTCAGACAGAAGTGTTCTGAGTGCTGTGCTCTGTCTCACTCCCCTCCAGATTTATCTCACCAGCCCTACTGTGACAGCTAGCATGAGACGGCAGCTCTTCTCCTTTATGCTGGGCTCTTCCCTCTCCGATGGTGTCACAATTATCTCTCACTGGGCAGTTCAGTGAGGCTCAGTACAAGTAATTTAGTGGCTCAGTAGGAGTAATGTAGGGCTCAGTAGGAGTTATTTACTGGCTCAGTAGGAGTTATTTACTGGCTCAGTAGGAGTAATGTAGGGCCCAGTAGGAGTTATTTACTGGCTCAGTAGGAGTATTGTAGTGGCTCAGTAGGAGAAATCAGGTGGCTCAGTAGAAGTAATGTAGTGGCTCAGAAGAAGTCATGTAGTGGCTCAGTAGACGTAATGTAGTGGCTCAGTAGGGGTAATGTAGTGGCTCAGTAGGAGTAATGTAGTGGCTCAGTAGGAGTATTGTAGTGGCTCAGTAGAAGTAATGTAGTGGCTCAGTAGGAGTAATGTAATGTCTCAGTAGGAGTAATGTAGTGGCTCAGTAGGAGTATGTAGTGGCTCAGTAGGAGTAATGTAATGTCTCAAGGAGTAATGTCTCAGTAGGAGTAATGTAGTGGCTCAGTAGGAGTAATGTAGTGGCTCAGTAGGAATAATGTAATGTCTCAGTAGGAGAAATGTAGTGGCTCAGTAGGAGTAATGTAGTGGCTCAGTACGGCTTCAGTAATGACTGAATCTGAGTTCCAAATGCAGGTTGGCGTTTATTGGAATGAGTCTTTTCCTTGAGGCAGAACTGAGCGATTTGCGCTAGATGGGCCAGCTGCAATGTCAAAATTGGCTATCTTGTAAAAATACATGAAAAATAGCAGCGTGCCACGAGTGACACTCAGACACTCAGAAGGGGTAATGTACTATACTAGTGAAGCATTGTGACACATACACTGCTTCCAATTGAAGATCATCCTAACCCTCTGATAATGTAAATAAACATACAGTAAGTTGAATACACAAATATACATTTGAAGTCATTGTACCATACCAGGAAAACATGTACTATTACTTTAACACTGATACATTAAAGGGTGACTGATCGCAATGTTGGATTACTAAATACAAGTGTTGTGTGATACTGAACTAACATGTTGAAACGTTGGGCAGATATGTTTTGTCTGAACACACACAGTAACACAGTAACAAATAGTAATAAGCCATGACTGAATGATGTAAGAAAAAACTGCCTTAGCTACAATTTTGCCATCTGGTTCACGTAATATAAGAAATTTGAAATGATTTATAATTGTACTTTTTTTATACTTAACTCTATTGTAGCAATTACATTTACTCTTCATATTTAACCCCCTAAGGTGATTGTCACGAAGTTGGCTCCCCTGCCTGTTCGGGCGGTGCTCGGCGGTCGTCGTCACCGGCCTACTAGCCGCCACCGATCCCCTTTTCCTTTTCTGTTAGTTTAGTCGTATTAGTTGCACCTGTTCCTATTTGTGTTTTCTTGATTTGTTCGCCTATTTAAGTTTGTGAAGCCCGCTCTTGTTTGTGCGGGATTATTTTGTGTTCACGTTTTGAGAGGTGTTGTTGTGCTCCGGACCGTGTTACCCTGTGTTTTGGGTTGGTCAGTGTTTTCCGCCCTGTGTTTTGGGCATGACCATTTTGTGCCGGAATAAATTGCCATTTTTCCTTGAACCCTCTGATCTCTGCGCCTGATTCCTACCTTCCACTCCTAGTCATCCGTGACAGTGATGTCCGCTTCCGAAATCAAACAGACACCTACAGATACGTATATCTTTTTGCTCAATGGATGCGTCTCAATCCACCACATCTGCCTATGTGGCACTTCCGCATCTGCAGTGAAAGCTGACAGCTAGAGCTGTATTTGTCAGGACATGAGACACTTTTCACAAACCCGTCTGTGGCGTACGAACAGCCCTTCTATGGAGTGATGAGACTCACGAACACGTTGGTGGTCTCCGTTCTGCTCTACGGCCTCCACAAGTGTCAGGAAACTCGTCTGAAGTCGGTACAGCTGATCTGCCAACTTCTGTCTGTAGCGTCCCAACACTAATATTCTAATATCTAGGACACCCACAGGCCTCACAGGAGTCATCGGAAGGTCCCCCGGTATCAGTTGAAAACATGAAAAGAAATACAAATGAAGACTGTTTAATGCCAAAGATATGGGGTTAAGTACATTTATGAAAAAAAAATCTATATTTCATGCTCTTTCTTATATCTCTCAGATACTTCAGAACAAACTTCCTTTTGATCTTTTTGGGGGAATAGATGTTGTAGTGAATTGTTATTCAATGGGCTAATAGCAGTAAGGCCAAACATTTTCACATACTTCAAGGGGTCTTAAACATACTTCAACATACATACTTCAACATACTTCAAGGGGTCTTAAAATCCCCCCCCACCCCTCAAATACTTTAAGACTTCTACTCCCAGCCCCCGTCACCCTAAAATTACATAAATAAAATATAATATAAATATAGGACAAAACACACATCACGACAAGAGAGACAACACTACATAAAGAGAGGCCTATGACATCAACATAGCAAGGTAGCAACACATGACAACAAACCATGGTAGCAACACAACATGACAACAACATAGAAGCAACATAGAACATAGAAGCAACATAGAAGCAACATAGAAGCATGACAATTGAGTACTTTTTACACCACTGTCTACACTTTACTTGTCCTCCATGGTTGGGCTCAATTTCATTTAAATTCAGTCAATTCAGGCAAACTGAAATTCTAAATCCAATTCTCCTCATTGGAATTTCAGTTCATCTTCTGAATTGACTGGATTGAAATTTGAATTGAGCCCAACCTGTTCTCCTCAGGAGCATCTGGCAGTACTTCTGCAGCCTAGAAGCCTAGTCTGCAGCCCAAATGGCATCCTATTCCAAATAGTACATTACTTTTAAAGTGTGCAATACATGGGGAATAGGGCTACATTTGGGACGCAACCCAGGGAAACGGCTCCGATGTCTGATGCTGAAAAGTGATCCACTCCTCCATGTCTGTCTCTCCATGCCTCGCTCTTCTGGCTCCTGCTTTCTAATCATGCTTCTCCAGGAACCAGGAACTGTCAATACAACAACAACCACGAAGTGGAGAAAGCAACCCAAATCACCTTCCCCTCCCTTCCCAAATCACCTTCCCGTTAACCGGTCTCCCTCCAAAACTGTCTTCACTGACCAACCTAACCGTGGACGGAAAGCAATTTAAACCATAACCCCCACACACACACCACCACCACCATACTGGAAGTATGAATGTGTCTGAACCACAGATGTAAAGCTTGATATGTATTCGCTCAGCCCCCACACTTCCTCAGTGACAAATGATCTACAGGAGATCCTCTTTATGGACTGAACATGAAGTATCATTAACATCCTCAACAAGCAGAGATGATGGACAAATCACAGTTGAGAGGGGAAAGGACTAGCTAGGGCTTCATAACGATAACTCTGGCTCTGCTGCTGTCCGTGCTACAGAGCTGGATGTGTGTGTGTGTGTGTGTGTGTGTGTGTGTGTGTGTGTGTGTGTGTGTGTGTGTGTGTGTGTGTGTGTGTGTGTGTGTGTGTGTGTGTGTGTGTGTGTGTGTGTGTGTGTGTGTGTGTGTGTTTCTGTTGCTGCTGTCAGGGGGCCAACAGCACAGCAAGTGCCTCATTTAGTAATGATGGTCAAAATAACACAACGTCTCTCATAATGGTGTTTTAAAACCAGGCTACAACAACAGTGGAATGATGATCTGTAAGAGAGAGAGAGATGTTTGTTGTTTTGTTGTGTTGCTGCCTTTAACAAGCAGCGAAGGCAGATCCCAGGTCATATTTTTAACAAGGCTTTTGGCCAGCACAAATAGGCGGCAGCGGTTTGAGTAGCAAATGTACCTACTGTCGGCCGGCAGCCAGCCATTGTCGAGCAGAGAGACAGAGGCTAACTGTCCTTGTTATGGGGGGAAACAATTAATACTTGACTCCACAAATTTATATTCTGGAGCTATAATAGTAAATTAGCTTTCAATACTCAATCACAGCAATATTAATTCTTAACTGATTTGCCTAGTTAAATAAAGGTTACATTTTTTTTTTTAAATGATCAAATACAAATTGATTAAAAAAATACCATGCCTGCTGCTAGTTGTCTTTGGCTGTTTTGTCAGGTATAAATTTAAATCCTTTCAATCATAGCATCAATCTGAACTGTCTGAAGGTTGTGGCATTAAATACTGTAACTTTAAGGTTGATTGAATGCCATTATTTCAAAAGGATGAGAGGTGTGCTACTTTTTTTAAAGCAGTGTGGTTGTCTGTGTCCTTTGGTTAGATGTGGATCTGCAGATATGACGAACGAGTCCACGACGGGCACTTGAAGATAAGTGGAAAGAAAAGAGACGTCCCCAAATTCTGAAAACAATTAGGCTTTAAAAGCATCTCCTTTAAATAGAGACAGGAGACAAAGTGAAGCAAGCGGCCTATAAGGACAGCTAGAAGAGGTCCCTTGGCGATGGGGCTAGCCTAAATGAGCATCCATATCTTCCCCCTCTCTCTCAACCCTCCCTCTCTCCTCCTCCCTTCCCCCCATATCCTCCTCTCAGTATATTACAGGATAGATTCTCTTGCTCCCAAAAAACTAAAAAATGCAT
Organism: Oncorhynchus tshawytscha; assembly: GCF_018296145.1. Classification (NCBI taxonomy): domain Eukaryota; kingdom Metazoa; phylum Chordata; class Actinopteri; order Salmoniformes; family Salmonidae; genus Oncorhynchus; species Oncorhynchus tshawytscha. Next base: position 29,109,250 of record NC_056441.1, read on the forward strand.
TTAACTTTCCCTTTCTGATATCCTACTTCCACTACCTTCAGTCATGAAAGATTCAAAGAGTCATACCCAACAACACCACCACCATCCAACTCCATGTTCAGATGTGGTCCTTTTTTTCGTGATGTGAGCAAAGCACTAAAAGCCTGAAGATGTTGAGTGTTATTTCTTGAGACAGATAGACGTGTAGATAGTTTAAGCCGAGAGCTTCAGATGAGAGATGATTCCTAGTGGCTCTTATAACAGTAAGTTTATCATAGCAGACGCTTTCCACACAGGAAACAGAGAAACTGTTATTTTAGATATTGTCTGGGGTATGTGTGTTGGGGTGTAACATCTGGTGTATAGTAAAAATGATTACACTGACATGGTGCTGAGTGAGAACGGATAGAGCATCTTACTGCATTTCCTGTCCATACAGGAGAATCATGGTGCAGTTAGTTAGTAGCCCAAACTGACTAAGCATGGCCCGACGGAAGTCTTTTTCCTGTCCAGACTGGCCTTGATTTGGCGTAGACGTCTATGTTTGGTTCTGATTTGGTCTGGACCGGATCAAATCTGAACCAATCAAAGACATTTATATTTGACAAGTTTGGACAGCACAGTACAGTACAGTAAAACACAGCAGAATACAGTAAAGAAAAGAAAAGAAAAGTAGAGTATAGTACAGTAGAGTTGAGTACAGTACAGTACAGGACAATATATTAGAGCACAGTAGAGCAAAGTAAAGTATATTTCAGCACACTAGAGTATAGTACAGAAAATATACTCTATTGTACTATACTCTAATGTACTCTAATATACTCTACTGAAATCAACTCTACTGTACTGTACTCTACTCTACTAAATTAACTCTAATGTGTCAACATCACCAACAAACTATCATGGTCCAAACACACCAAGACAGTCGTGAAGAGGGCATGATAACACCTTTTCCCCCTCAGGAGACTGAAAAGATTTGGCATGGGTCCCCAGATCCTCAAAAAGTTCTACTGCTACACCATTGAGAGCCTCCTGACCGGTTGCATCACCGCCTGGTATGCAACTGCTCGGCATCCGACCATAAGGCGCTAGAGAGGGTAGTGCGTACGGCTCAGTACATCACTGGGACCAAGCTTCCAGCCATCCAGGACCTACATACGAGGCCGTGTCAGAGGAATGCCCACCTGGAGTGCCCAAAAAAGCATTGCAGGTGAAGCTGGTTGAGAGAATGTCAAAAGTGTGCAAAGCTGTCCAAGGAAAAGGGTGGCTACTTTGAAGACTCTCAAATATAAAATATATTTGAATTTGTTTAACACTTTTTTGGTTACTACATGATTCCATATGTGTTATTTCATAGTTATGATGTCTTCCATATTATTCTACAATGTAGTAAATGGTATAAATACATTTTAAAAACTTGAATTAGTAGGTGTGTCCAAACTTTTGATTGGCACTGTACATATAGAAATGACCTCGACTAACCTGTACCACCCGCACATTGACTTGGTACCAGCACCCCCTGTATATAGCCTCGTTATTGTTTTTTTATGTCTTACTTTTTTGGGGGTTTTTTGTAAATATTTTCTTAACTATTTTTCTTGAACTGCATTGTTGGTTAAGGGCTTGTAAGTAAGCATTTCACAGTGTGTTCTAAACCATTTTTATTTGTTGCAAAGGACAAATAAAATTTGATTTGATTTGATTTCGATTTGTACTGTACTCTACTGAATTAATCTCTACTGTACCGTACTGCACTCTACTGTACTGAATAAAAATACTGTCCTGTACCGTACTGTACCGTACAGTACTCTAGTAGCAATAAAAAAAAATATTGCAATCATCAGTTGACTCCTCTTTCTTATATTAAATAGATCAAACAATTTATTGTGATATAAAATATACTTCATTGAGAATGTATGTGCAGCTGAAATTTGGCAATAGAATCAATTACCAAGAAATAGGTATGTTCAACTCTGTACATAACATATTTTCACCTTTCAGTAAAACCCCAAATTAACTGTATTTCAGTGTTTGGAAAAGGCATATTTTCAATGTCCAGAATATACGTCAATTCAACTTTCATTCAGAACCGCAATGAATCTGATTTCAACGTCCGGAAAATACCGATTTTAAACGCATGGAAAAGACTGTTCACCTTTCATTCAGAACCTAAAATCAACCTAACTTCAATGTCTTTTCAACATGATTTTGCTTAATGGGAAGCGTCTGAATGCATTTCATCTCATCAGAAGTTTCATGCTTTTGGAGAACAACGGCTGTGCTCGAAAAATAAAACTATCTGAGTTCTCTTGGAGCCTTTCATGAATGATCTCTGTCTGAGTCAGTTAATGCATGCACTGCTTACATGACTAGTTTTAGGTTTGTTTTGCAAGCTTCTTTTGGGGATTAGGCCCACCAAAGTAATAAAAGAGACTGTGTACACAGTGTGAACACTTTGGCTTTATATGAAATACGGGCCTCTTCTCTATGACCTTACAGAGCTGCAGCTGGTTGAAGCTCACCCTACAGAAGATATAGGTTCACGTCCTCAGTATTAGATCTGCACCCTATTCCCTATGAAGTGCACTACTTTTGACCAGGACCCATAGGGCTCTCGTCTAAAGTACTGTATTATAATAGGATGCCAATAGGGACACCTGCTGTCATGGAGCGACACTCGCAGAACTGACATAGTGCCAGCAACACAAGGTGCACAAGAAGCGAGTGAGGCGCGGCAAGGTGCTCCTTATCTGACTGAAGCGGAGCGGAGCTGCCTGCCGGTCCAGGGCTCCAGCGAGGTGGAACGATAAACATAATTAAATTGAGTTGGATTACAACAAAATGGATGGGATCAGCTGGGGAGGCGGGGAGGCTAACCCTGAACCAATCCTCTCAACAGAAGGTGCCAACTGACACAGCACAGTGTAAATAAAGAGAGAGGGGATACAGCGCTTTGGGAAAGGATTCAGACCCCTTCCCTTTTTCAACATTCTGTTACGTTACAGCCCTATTCTCAAATGGATTAAAGGAAAAAATCCTCATCAATCTACACACAATACCCCATAATGACAAAGCAAAAACAGGTTGACATTTTCACAAATGTATTAAAAATAAAAAACAGAAATACCATATTTACAGAAGTATTCAGACCCTTTGCTATGAGACTCGAAATTCCATCCTGTTTCCATTGATCATCCATGAGATATTTCTACAACTTGGATTCCACCTGTGGTAAATTCAATTGACTGGACATGATTTGGAAAGGCTCACACCTGTCTATATAAGGTCCCACAGTTGACAGTGCATGTCAGAGCAAAAACCAAGCCATGAGGTCGAAGTAATTGTCCGTAGAGCTCCGAGACAGGATTATGTTGAGACACAGATCTGGGGAAGGGCACCAAAACATTTCTGCAGCATTGAAGGTCCCCAGAAACACAGTGGCCTCTATCATTCCTAAATGGAAGAAGTTTGTAACCACAAAGACTCTTCCTAGAGCTGGCCACCCAGCCAAACTGAGAAATCGAGGGAGAAGGGCCTTGGTCAGGGAGGTGACCAAGAACTCCAGAGTTCCTCTGCGGAGATGGGAGATCCTTCCAGAAAGACAAATGCACCAATCCGGCCTTTACAGTAGGGTGGCCAGACGGAAGCCACTCCTCAGTAAAAGGTCCATGACAGCCCGCTTGGAGTCTGCCAAAAGGCCCTTAAAGGACTCTCAGACCATAATAAACAAGATTCTCTGTTCTGATGAAACCAAGATTGAACTCTTTCCTGAATGCCAAGCGTCATGTCTGGAAGATAACTGGCACCATCCCTACGCTGAAACATGGTGGTTGCAGCATTATGCTGTGGGGATGTTTTTCAGAGGCAGGGACTGGGAGACTAGTCAGGATCGAGGGAAAAATGAACGGAGCAAACTACAGAGAGATCCTTGATGAAAACCTTCTCCAGAGCACTCGGGACCTCACACTAGGGTGAAGGTTCACCTCCCAGCAGGAAAATGACCCTAAGCACACAGACAAGACAACGCAGGAGTGGGATCAAGAGACAAGTCTCTGAATGTCCTTGAGAGCCAGAGCCCGGACTTGAACCCGATCAAACATCTATGGAGAGACCTGATAATAGCTGTGCAGCGATGCTCCCCATCCAAGCTGACAGAGCTTTGAGTGGATCTACAGAGAAGAATGGGAGAAACTCCCCAAATACAGGTGTGCCAAGCTTGTAACGTCATTGCCAAGAAGACTCAAGGCTGTAATTGCTGCCAAAGGTGATTCAACAAAGTACCGAGTAAAGAGTCTGAATACTTATGTAAATGTTATAATTCAGGTGTTTAATTTTAATTAATTTGCACAAAAAAAATTGAAAAACTGTTTACATTATGGGGTCTTGTGTGTAGATTGATGAGGGATTAATTTATTTTTTTTAAATAATTTTAGAATAAGGCTGCAAAGTAACAAAATGTGTAAAAGGTCAAGGGGTCTGACTACTTTCCGAATGCACTGTATATAAAGAGTGGGGGAAGAGATGAGAGGGAAGGAGGGGAGAAGAAGGAAGCTGTCAGAGAAAGAGAGAGATCAAGGTAAGGGCACTGAAAAGGCTCCTTTTCAAAATGAGTACACAACTACTCCACAACTACTCCGCAGTGAAGCAGACTATGGGTGAGACCAATGGCAGTTCAAAGAATCTGACAGGATTCTAATCACTGCTAGAAAGCAGGTAGATACAGAGAAGAGACAGGGAGGAGTGACGCTGTTTGGATGTGCAGAACTTTTATCAGACAACTTGATACTATTGGGCTACACAGTCAATCTAAGAGCAAAAACATACAACAGCATTTTCTTTGGATCTCGTTCTCATTCTGGTATCTATTGAACCTGTCAAGCTAGCATGGTTGGGGACATATTAAACACTGTTCGATGTGTGAAGACAGTTGTCTGTTTTTCACATCAGTGATAAAAAAGCAGAATTTGATATGTGATGCTGGTGACAAATATGAATAAGTATTTCATTTACAGCATTCCCATCTTTTGAACGAGTGGTCAATTTACACTTGTCATTCTCCCCACAGCTATACAACCACGCCGTTTCACTCAGAGGGACTCTGCATGCACAAGACGTGTCTGCCTATTCAGCTATTCATCTGAACACATAAACTAACCTCACCATGAAAGGTTTTTTAGACACAGAAAATGGTTCTAGGAGATTCAGAGGGTACGGAGTGAAAGCAGGGGTCTACACCTTAACCTGCCTTTCTCTATCATATTTATTTTTTATTATTATTTGTCACTTTCACATCTAGCTATTTTTCCATTACCACTTTTCCTTTTCTTTTTTCTACTTCAATTCCAATTTCATTCCACTCCTCTCTTTCCTCCTTCACCCTAATGCCGTATTGGTCCAATCCTTCACAAAGAACATTCCCCCAGGGGATGTGAACCCTTAACTCTTTCAGTTGCCCCAAGCTACAGTAAACAAATGCCCACATACCAGAGCTCTCTCTCTCTCCCTCTCTCTCTCTCTGTCTCTCTCTGTCTCTCTCTAGCTCTGAGTCTAATCCAGTGTAATCCCACAGTGATGTCTTGGGCAGACAGCAGTGCATTATCATCCAATAAGAATATGATTAATGGATATATAATTGCTGCGGGCGAGCCTGGGGGAGAACACAGTTTGCCCTGGATTAATATAGGAGCTAAAGTAACATACTGGTGGTGAGTAGAGCTGGGGCCGAAACGGTTGGGGAAGGAGAGGGGCTGGGGCCAAAAGGCTTGGGGGAGGAGAGGGGCTGGGGCCGAAAGGCTTGGGAGAGGAGAGGGGCTGGGGCCAAAAGGCTTGGGGGAGGAGAGGGGCTGGGGCCAAAAGGCTTGGGGGAGGAGAGGGGCTGGGGCCGAAAAGGTTGGGGAAGGAGAGGGGCTGGGGCCAAAAGGCTTGGGGGAGGAGAGGGGCTGGGGCCGAAACGGTTGGGGAAGGAGAGGGGCTGGGGCCAAAAGGCTTGGGGGAGGAGAGGGCCTGGGGCCAAAACGGTTGGGGAAGGAGAGGGGCTGGGGCCAAAAGGCTTGAGGGAGGAGAGGGGCTGGGGCCAGGAGGCCGTGTACAGCTCTGAGTCTGACCTACAGTTGGAGGTCTGTGCTGGTAGCTGGTGCTGCTGGTTGAGTTGAAGACCTCACCACTCTCTGACCACACGCTGGGCTTAAGACTAGAACCATACATTTTTTTTTAAATCGGCAAAAAAATACCTACGTCCTGCTCGTTCCCGGACTTTTCCTAAATGTTTCGTATTTTACACTGCTCATTTGTCCGACTTTTAACATCTCAAACAGAAAAGTAGTCAGAGCCTTTTTTCCCCCACTCCTATTCCCAACTTTACCCGCCAAGACAATGTGCTGTAGGAAGTTGGTGCTAATGCGTCTCTCTCTCCTCACTGAATGAATGACAAAAGGACTCTACTACTAATCAAATGTATTGTAAAGGGGAACGGAAACATGCTAAGTGTTGCAGTAGGCCTTTAATGCAAAACATATCCTTGACTATATCCAATGAAGCAAAAGATGCCAGCCCACTGAATGAATGACAAATGGATGGAATGGGCGATATTTGTGCAAGTTACTTCTCAATCAAATTTAAATGAGGCCTAACTGAATGATGAGGGTTAAGAGGTTGATTCAATTTAGAACAACACGAGTGTAATGATGAGTTTGTGTTATGCCTACACATCTGCATTGGCGCGCTAATCAAATGTATTGTAAGGGAAACAAAAAACAAGCTAGCTGTTGCAGTAGGTCTTTAGAATAATGCAAAACATATCCTTGACTCTATCCAAGTTAATGAGCAGGAAACAAACAATGCCAGTCAGCCTGCGTAGCCGGCTCATCGAAACTACACCTAAACTATACCGAAAGGAATAATAAGATGGGTAGCCTACAGCCAATGAACAATATCTGATGACTGACAGTATTAGACCTGTACATGGTACATGAAGAGATGTGCTCATTTTGTCATTTACAGGTGCAGGGAAAGGACCATCTTCAGAGTCACGTGCACTTAAAATATTGTGGTTTCTATATAGTATCAGAAAGAGCATATTCTGCATTTTCTGTGATACTGACATTTGTCAAATAACTCACAAATCAAGAGGTGCAAGCTCTACATCCAAATGTCTTTGTTAATTACTATAACTCTATTACTAATCGATTATATAAATAAAGTTGATCAAATGGATTACATCATTTATCAAGAAATGGTTGTTTACTGCACCTTGCAGGTTGATATGCATTTGGTGCACATGCTAAAGGAGACGCCTGGCAACGTTGTCTAGCAGGTACTCATAGGCTGACTGTCCAAGCGGTTCTAGTGTTAAATTATCTCATTACAGATCTGGGGTTCTCTGACTTCTACTGCCCTCTCTAAATAAGCACCAGTACATCATTTAAGACCGCAATGAGAGGCTATAGAGCACTTGTGGATAGCAGCTAGGGGGGCCAATCAGGAACATGGTAAAGTATATATTTTTTTTAATGTTATAACAATTGATCATATTTTAAACTATCATGCTTTGTATTGGCCATGGAGTTTTGTCCAAGGGTGTCCTGGTAGGCCGGCTATTATGACCCATATCAGCGTGCTACGCCTGGGCCTGATTTGCTATCAGGAAGATATTAGGTTTCTCTTTATTAAAATGAGTTTTGTTTTGACTGTTTATTTTGACTCTGAAGCCAGCTAATTAATTGATTGAATTAATCTTAGTTAATCTTCCATTGAGCGCAGTGATGAGATGCAGAGAGGTGCTTCCTCTGTGTCACTGCTGACAACGAAAAACGTAAAGCTTTAAACACTTCCTACTCATTTTAGCTAAAAAATGAAATGCTAAGCACCTTTTCCAAGCCACTGGGTTTTAATGAAAGGCATATGCAATGAAATTGCGAATCATAACGGAAATAACCCGGATGATGTGGATGTTGGGGAAATACATAAATTGAGCCACCCTTGCCTCTAGGAAACAATACACAAAAAGGAATCATGTCACCAAATATTTAGGGAAGGTCACCATTTCATGGAGTCTGTGAAGGAAGAAACTAAATGGAAAAAGTGGTAAGGAAGTTAGGTCCAAAAAACGGATTTTCAATCAAGTCAAATGAATCTATTGGTTTCATGAATGTTATACTGCATCTAAACAAAGTCAATATTTGTTAAGATTAAGTTAAGTTCTATACATCAGTTGGGGTTTATATAAGCTGCAATATGAGGTGTTCAACCTAGCATGAAAGTGAATCCTTGTAGCTGTGGTGGCTAATACAGTCAAAAGGTTTGGCATGGGGTAAGTTGAGAAAATGTCATTATTTTCTTCCCAGACATGATGCAAGGCATTATCACTGGGATATCAATGAGGTGACAATACGGCCTGGCCTACATTAAAAGTATTTTCAGAAGTACAAAGTGTTTTTTAGTGGTTAAGCCTGTGCTAAAAGATGATTCAAATGATTAAAAGACTAAAAGTGATTGATTGTGTTGAAATAAATTTGGGAAATAAAGATAGAAATGGATTTTAAAAGGTTGTGGTAATATTTCATTCAGTACAGAAAGGTGAAGGCGGCTTAACTTCTATTTTATTTTGTTTAACCTTTATTAAACTAGGCAAGTCAGTTAAGAACAAGTTCGTATTTAGAATGATGGCCTACCCTGGCCAAACCCTAACCCATACTGTGCACCTGTCACATTCTGACCTTTATTTCCTTTGTTTTGTCTTTATTTAGTATGGTCAGGGTGTGAGTTGGGCTGCGCAGTCTATGTTAGTTTTTCTATATTTTCTATTTCTGTGTCTGGCCTGATATGGTTCTCAATCAGAGGCAGCTGTCTATCGTTGTCCCTGATTGAGAACCATATTTAGGTAGCCTGTTTCCCTTTGGGGTTTGTGGGTGGTTGTTTTCAGTCTTTGTGTGTCTGCGCCAGATAGAACTGTTTCGGTTGTCACTTTGTTGTTTTGTATTTTTGAAGTGTTCAGTTTCTTATTAAAAAGATGAACACTAACCACGCTGCGCTTTGGTCCTCCTCTCTTTCTCCCCACGACAACCTTTACAGTGCCACAGTACGGGACTCCCAATCACGGACGGTTTTGATACAGCCTGTAACTTACCCTGTCCCGTAGCTCAACATACCCCAGTAAATTGTGCAAAGAAACCACTTTTTTTAGGACAAGCGAGGTTTTCAATACTGTAATGTTTACATGAATTCTGAATATTTCCAGGGACACACAACACCCGGAAATAAATATACCTACTGTATCTTTGATATAAATAATATTAGATTTCCCTTTACGGAGTGATGCTGAATGTACAAAATGGCTCAACTTAACCCACATAATTATATGAATACAATTGAGAAAGAAAGAGTGAATTGATTTTTCTGACTACAACAGCAATCATGTTTCCCACCAAGTAAGCTAGAATATTGCTTTAATTTGCTTCTCATCTCAGTGACATAACTGATTCCTCTACAGTGATAACTGGGTTGTTTATCCTTATGATGGAATATTACATTATATAATATAAAATGGTATCTAGACAATAGTCACGTTGGCATGAAGGATTGGGAGACAGACTCAGGAATGCGTAATATGGGTTTTTACTTCACCCAAATTACGGCGTGCGTTTAAAGGCACGGGGACGAAGACCAAACAATCACGTAACAAAAACACAGGGTTGAAACCCAAACAAAAGAGCAAGGAGAACCTCGAATAAACACACACGCGCATAATGATTAACACACAGGACGAGACCCGTAATCATCTGCGCAATCCACAAGGGCACGAAAGCCCAAAGCACACAGCACAGGTACTCACACGACCAACGGACATAGTAACAATAATCGACAGGACAATGGAAACCAAGAACACACTTATGCAATTACTAATCACTGGGAATAGGGGCCCAGGTGTGCGTAATGGAATTTCCGGAGGTATCCGTGACAACATTCATTTGTTGCTTCTGCATTTTATCCACAAACTAGCGAACCTGGATTTGTCAGAACACATCCTAAATGGTACCCTACTCTTTATATAGTGCACTACTTTCTACTAGGGCCCATAGGACTCTGGATAAAATTAGTGTACTATGTAGGGAATACAGTGTCATTAGGGACGTAGGGAATAAGGTGCCATTAGGGACGCAGTGTTGAAACACTGCATCACCACCTCATTACCAGTGACATAACGGGTGTTCCATGCGTCACACATTAACAATGAGATCAATGCCGCCATGTAAACGAATAAGTCCTATAAATGACGTGCCATTAGGTTTTATCACCAAGCGTAGCTGTCTCAGTCTGTGTTAGGCCTACATCTCACCCTCCTGTAGAGTCTTCTGGGACAGCACTCAGCAAACACCAAAGAACTCTGAGCCACAGCACACACACACACAGCACCACTCAACACCTTACACACTGCAACCCTGCACTACTAGGCTGAATTTAAAGCGGTTGCTGGGTCTCTCTCTCTCTCTCTCTCTCTCTCTCTCTCTCTCTCTCTCTCTCTCTCTCTCTCTCTCTCTCTCACTTCACCTGTGAGTTCAAAAGCATAACAGTATATCTGTAGGTCAGATCCCAGAGTAAGTGGACCCCCTTCTGTTCTGTATCTGTCTCCGTGTGTAGGCGACTAGCTCAGCGTGCTGGCCTGCCACCGATGTTTATCACTATCAACCACCGTTTCCCGAGCAACACAACAGTATCCCAGGCTTTGATGCTCTGCCAAGGCCTATTTCTGCTCACTGCTGGGTGTGCGTTCCTATGATACGTCCAAAATAGCACCATTGGTCAAAAGGAGTGCACTACTGTATACAGGGAATAGGGTGGGTGCTTTACTGTCTCCAGTGCACACAGACACAGTACATTTTGGGGCCAATCTAAGACCATCTAATGCTATGCTGAATAGCTTCTCTTTCTGCTGATGCTAGAGGGATACATTCCTAGAAGAAAAGGTGCTATATAGAACCAAAAAGGGTTCTAATGGCTGTCCCCATAGGAGAACACTTTGAAGAACCCCTTTTGTTAACATTTAGAACCCTTTTGGTTCTAGGTAGAACCCTTTTGGGTTCCATTTAGAACTCTTCCACAGAGGGTTCTACATGGAACCCAAAAGAGTTCTACCTGGAACCAAAAAGGGTTCTACATGGAACCAAAAAGGGTTCCCCTATGTAGACAGCCGCAGGACCCTTTTGGAACCCTGTATACTGTATGTATGAACCTACTGCTACAGGAGATCTTCTGAAAGAAGTTCTGTAATGAACTCCACCAGGCACCTGCTCATATCATTGTTCAGAATTGCTAGGATCATTTTACTCTGGGTTCCTTCCATTGTGGCCTAATCTGTTCTACCAAGCGGAGCTCTTTAATGTAATACAAACACTGTGCTGGGCTCCTACAGCGGAACAGACAATTATAAGATAAGGTATCATATAGAACTAGTGGAAGAGCTGCTCTGTTCATGTGCAGAACCAGGGTTGGCTCCACAGAGATGGGCAGAAGGTCCTGGAATACTTGGAGTGAGCAGCATGTTTGACATGTAACAAAACAAGTTATAGCGGGTAGAACTGTATATCTGCATTGAAGTGGATATAGCAGGTTTTTTTTGTGTTTTTTTTTTATACCTTAAAATATTGGATGCTGTTTCTATAGTTTAAAACAAGAAAGCCCTCTAAGCTAAACACAATCTTTTCAACAATGTTGTATTCTATGTGAGGTTATCACAGCCGAAAGCAGTCCTTTGGAATTCCTTTAAATTATTTTCTTCAACACTTCAATGTATCTAATTAGATACAAGACAAGATATTTACATCAACTCATGTCAGCAGTGAAGTCAATACTAAACAGGCCTCGCTGGAGCTGTGGCTGTATAAGTATTTCATGAATTGTTTTCCAGCAGAGGTGCTTATCTATTAGATCTAATTATTTTGTTTTTAAAATTAAAACTAGTGTAACATACACCGGATAGGTGCAGTGAAAGGTGTTGTTTTACAGGGTCAGCCAGAGTAGTACGGCGACCCTACAGCAAAGTAGGGTTAAGTGCCTTGCTCGAGGACACATCATCAGATTTTTCACCTTGACGGCTCGGATATTCTAACCTGGCCCAACTCTCTAACCGCTAGGCGACTTGCCGCCCTACAGTATACCTACAGTATGGTACAGGTATCTAAACTCCCATCTTCAAATACAGCCCCCCTCCCCCCCATTTTCCCTAGTAAGTGTATCTCTCCAGACATTGAGTTATCTAGTATGCGGCCACTCACTGTCTGTCTCTGTGTGTGCTTACTCTCGGTAGATCTGCTCATGTCCCCTGCCAATTACATAATCAAGTCGGGAGCTGGTGGGGAAGATGCCAGAAGAAGTGTTATATTAGAGAAGTGCTTAAAGTAGCGCTCTGTTCAATTGCATCATGTGCCATCTGTTTCGTAAGAGGGAGATAACAGTATTTACATTTTGGAGTTTGTGGCAAACTGTTACTGACTGTTACTGACTGTTAAGGACAGTTACTGGCTCCTACTGACCGACTCATGGCAGCTCTGAGCCTTGTTTTGTTGATGAAATGCGACACCTTATTCTCTATATAGTGCACTACTTTTGACCCATATATTGCACTATAATAGTTCAAAACAAATGTACTGTAGGGGATAGGGTGGCATTTGGGACACGGCCCTAGAACATCACAAGTTTAAGTAAATCTTAAATTAATCTGTTAAAATTATATCAACTCCAAGAGTTGATATATTGAAGTGGAAATGCTTGTGAAATATTAAGAATCGTACTCCTCCAACTCCATTGAAAGCATTGGCTCGTTCATTTCTACGATTTATGTGAACCCTCAGCGACACTCTGTCGAAGAAACAGGTGCTACGTTAAACCAAATGTATATTTCCTTCAAATCACATTTACCTCTCATGGCGAGCTAGGAAATCTGTGCTGGAGAAAAAGGCCAAACAAATTTTATGAATTGAAACCAGCTGATAAGGAGAAAGTGCTGAGTAAAATACGCTCTTATCTCCGTGATTCAGCTCTATGTGAGAGAGCTGACAGAAACACATTCATAAAGGCCCTTCTGTCCTGGTATTAACCTAACTCAATGCTTTCAGCTATTCTTTCCAGTATTGCCCAACTCAATACTTTTAGCTATAGGCTATTTCACTTTCTTAAAACTGAACAATCTATCCATAACGGGTACAAAATGGGACTGAGGTACAGAGTGGGCTCCGGAATGCCACACATCTGTGTTAGCCCATTGAGCTAAAGCCTAGACATTAGCTCAGGGAGTCAACGCAAGTCATCATGGTCTCAGGCACGGTTACTCTTCATGGAGCATGGTACACAGCTGAATACTACTCTATAGCAATATTATATCCAGTAGTCTGTGTATTTCTCTCTTGTGTGTCAGGTACAGGTACAGTTCAACAACTGTGGATGTACATGTTACATCAGTAGCTGAATAGATGTAATAAAGACAACACAGTCGTTACAATTAGGTGGCCAGTAGCCCAGAATACAAATCATACGTTTTCTTTGTGTTTCAGACATAAGGAAGTGGATGGCTGTAAACGTTCTACTTTTAAACTCGGAAAAAACAGAGATGCTTGTTCTAGGTCCCGAGAAACAAAGAGATCTTCTGTTGAATCTGACAGTGAATCTTAATGGTTGTACAGTCGTCTCAAATTAAACTGTGGAGGACCTTGGCCTTACTTTGGACCCTGATCTCTCTTTTGACGAACATATCAAGACTGTTTCAAGGACAGCTTTTTCTCCATCTACGTAACATTGCAAAAATCAGAAACTTTCTGTCCAAAAATGATGCAGAAAAATTAATCCATGCTTTTGTTACTTCTAGGTTAGACTACTGCAATACTCTACTTTCCGGCTACCCGGATAAAGAACTAAATAAACTTCAGTTAGTGCTAAATACGGCTGCTAGAATCCTGACTAGAACCAAAAAATGTGATCATATTACTCCAGTGCTAGCCTCCCTACACTGGCTTCCTGTCAAGGCAAGGGCGGATTTCAAGGTTTTACTGCTAACCTACAAAGCATTACATGGGCTCGCTCCTACCTATCTCTCTGATTTGGTCCTGCCGTACATACCTACACGTACGCTACGGTCACAAGATGCAGGCCTCCTAATTGTCGCTAGAATTTCTAAGCAAACAGCTGGAGGCAGGGCTTTCTCCTATAGAGTTCCATTTTTATGGAATGGCCTGCCTACCCATGTGAGAGACGCAAACTCGGTCTCAACCTTTAAGTCTTTACTGAAGACTCATCTCTTCAGTGGGTCATATGATTGAGTGTAGTCTGGCCCAGGAGTGTGAAGGTGAACGGAAAGGCTCTGGAGCAACGAACGCCCTTGCTGTCTCTGCCTGGCCGGTTCCCCTCTTTCCACTGTGATTCTCTGCCTCTAACCCTATTACAGGGGCTGAGTCACTGGCTTACTGGGGCTCTCTCATGCCGTCCCTAGGAGGGGTGCGTCACTTGAGTGGGTTGAGACACTGATGTGATCTTCCTGTCTGGGTTGGCACCCCCCCTTGGGTTGTGCCGTGGCAGAGATCTTTGTGGGCTATACTCGGCCTTGTCTCAGGATGGTAAGTTGGTGGTTGAAGATATCCCTCTAGTGGTGTGGGGGCTGTGCTTTGGCAAAGTGGGTGGGGTTATATCCTTCCTGTTTGGCACTGTCTGGGGGTATCATCGGATGGGGCCACAGTGTCTCCTGACCCCTCCTGTCTCAGCCTTTAGTATTTATGCTGCAGTAGTTTATGTGTCGGGGGCTAGGGTCAGTTTGTTATATCTGAAGTACTTCTCCTGTCTTATCCGGTGTCCTGTGTGAATTTAAGTATGCTCTCTCTAATTCTCTCTTTCTCTCTTTCTTTCTCTCTCTCGGAGGACCTGAGCCCTAGGACCATGCCTCATGGTCCCCTGGCATGATGACTCCTTGCTGTCCCCAGTCCACCTGGCCGTGCTGCTGCTCCAGTTTCAACTGTTCTGCCTGTGATTATTATTATTTTACCATGCTGGTCATTTATCAACATTTGAACATCTTGGCCATGTTCTGTTATAATCTCCACCCGGCACAGCCAGAAGAGGACTGGCCACCCCTCATAGCCTGGTTCCTCTCTAGGTTTCTTCCTAGGTTTTGGCCTTTCTAGGGAGTTTTTCCTAGCCACTGTGCTTCTACACCTGCATTGCTTGCTGTTTGGGGTTTTAGGCTGGGTTTCTGTAAAGCACTATGAGATATCAGCTGATGTACGAAGGGCTATATAAATACATTTGATTTGATTTGATACGTTTTCTTTCAAAGCTTAGCGAGGTATAGCCATTTTGCAAATATAATTTTATTTCCTGAAATCCAGGCAGACAGCACTAGAGACTAAGCTCATTTACGAGTGCTATTTCAAGGGTGTATTAGGATGCTATTCCAGTGCTCTTACCGCCAGAATGGATCCAAGGGAGTGCATCTGGAAGTATTTGCAAAATTCTGACAGCTTCAAAGCAAACGGTATGCTCGGCGCGCAGACGTCTCGGGCAATGGATTAATGAAACAGTCTTCCATTCAAATCGCTGTGGAACACGCGCTTCCATCTGCTCAATTGCATTAGAATCAAGTCAAGTTCTTCAAAGGGGAAAACAAATCCAACGTATAATGAGAATGTGTTGATTCCACTGTTAACATCATCATTTACACATGTCTCAGTGCTGGATGACTGAGCTACTTGGAGAAGCTCCTACATCGTTATCAGTTCATCATAGTAGTCGTATGCAAACATAGAGACGTGTAGTATTACCAAATACTGTAGGCCTACATTGTGTAAAAAGAGTGGTGTTTTACAATTATGATTGACCGTGTATTTATGTACAGGCTAACAGAAATGCATGGCAATGTATAGCGTAGTCGATGTCTGTATCATTCAACGTATCGGATGTATTCCAGACAGTTATTCATATGTTCAACTAATCAACAAGCCCTTAGTAGAATCAAATGAGCTGGTCTGTATCATGGTCCATTTGGGACAGCGCCTAATGAAAACGTTAAACGTGTATTTAAAGTGTAATAGTATGTCAAAGTGGCACCAACATAACCCAACCAACAACATATCTCAAACAGTATAGGTTAGTGCTCCAAACTATACCGTAGAAACGTCCCATAATAAATAGGGATGTTTTCTTTTCTTACCTTGATCTAGTAATCGTAGAGAGTGATGAAACGTGGGGTCCAGTTTGTCCTTCTCCGCCATCAGCTCCGGTAAGTACTTTTCCGTATCCATCTCGTCCCGTGCCTTTGGTCCACGCCGTCCACACAAAATGATTCAGAAGAGATACAATTCAAAAACGTCGCCTTATTCCCAACACCTGCCCTCACCGAAACTATCCGCGGTAAATTCTTTTAAAAAATTAAATAAATGCGGCAATGTCATTTGCAGTCACTATAACAACATCGCATAAGTAGTTCAAAGCTGTAACATCGAACAAAAACGGTCTGTCCGCGGGTGTCTCTGGTTGGAATTCCGTTATCCCAGCTGTGTAGTAGCCTATGTGTTCACCGTGACCGTGCAGACCCCTCGCATGCAACACCGCCGAACTAGAGGCTCTCTGCTTTCTGTAAACAAGATCTTTGAAGATCTCCCGGAACGTCTCCAGTAGCAACGAGGGCTCATTCCAGCTCCTCTACTATTGGTTGCTGATCAGTGTGCAACCCAATGGAATGTAGTCGTTAAGGGGCGGGCGCTCGAGAGCGAGCGGAACAGTTGGAACTGTCCTTGGTGCTGATTCCGCGGCGCTAGGCTATGGGTTGTTAGATGTGACACGAGCCAGCAACGAGCTGAATTACATGAACATTAACAACAGTCTGTCTCATCAGATTGTTAAATTGTACAAAACAAATGTGCCAAAACCCAATAGCAAATCAATATGCACATACAGTGCGTTCGGAAGGTATACAGACCCCTTGACTTTTCCCACATTTTGTTATAGCCTTATTCTAAAATTGATTAAATAAAAACAAATCCTCATCAATCTACACATAATACCCCATAATGACGATGCGAAAACTATTTGTTAGAAATTTGTTCAAATTTAAAAATATATATAAAAAATTAAAAAAGTTTATTAAAAAAATACCTTATTTATTTATATAAGAATTCTGACCCTTTGCTCTGAGACTCGAAATTGAGGTCAGGTGCATCATGTTTCCACTGATAATCCTTGAGCTGTTTCTACAACTTGATTGGAGTCCACCTGTGATAAATTCAATAGATTGGATACGATTTGAAAAGGCACACACCTGTCTATATAAGGTCCCACAGTTGCAAGTGCATGTAAGAGCAACAACCAAGCCATGAGGTTGAAGGAATTGTCCTTAGAACTCCGAGACAGGATTGTGTTGAGGCACAGATCTGGAGAAGGGCACCAAAACATTTCTGCAGCATTGAAGGTCCCCAAGAACACAGTGGCCTCCATCGTTCTTAAATGGAAGAAGTTAGGAAACACCAAGACTCTTCTTAGAGCTGGTCGCCCGGCCAAATTGAGCAATCGGAGGAGAAGGGCCTTGGTCAGGGAGGTGACCAAAAACCCGATGGTCACTCCGACAGAGCTACAGACTTCCTTTGTGGAGATGGGAGAACAAGAAGGACAACCATCTCCACAGCACTCCACCAATCAGGCCTTTATGGTAGAGTGGCCAAACGGAAGCCACTCCTCAGTAAAAGGCACATGACAGCCAGCTTGGAGTTTGCCAAAAGGCACCTAAAGGACTCTCAGACCATGAGAAAACAAGATTTTTTGGTCTGATGAAACCAAGATTGAACTATTTGGCCTGAATGCCAAGCATCATGTCTGGAGGAAACATGGCACCATCCCTACAGTGAAGCATGGTGGTGGCAGCAGTATGCTGTGGGGATGTTTTTCAGCGGCAGAGACTGGGAGCCTAGTCAGGGTTGAAGGAAAGATGAACGGAGAAAAGTACAGAGAGATCCTTCATAAAAACCTGCTCCAGAGGACTCAAAACCTCAGACTGGGGTGAAGGTTAACCTTCCAACAGGACAACGACCCTAAGCACACAGCCAAAACAATGCAGGAGTTGCTTCAGGACAAGTCTCTGAATGTCCTTGAGTGGCCCAGCCAGAACCCAGACTTGAACATCTCAGGAGAGACCTGAAAATATCTGAGCAGCGATGCACCTCATTAAAAAAAAATATATATATGCAAACATTTCTACAAACCTGTTTTTGATTTTTCATTATGGGGTATTGTGTGTAGATTGATGAGAAAAATAATGAGAAAAATAATACATAATTTAATCCATTTTAGAATAGGACTGTAATGTATCAAAATGTGGAAAAAGTCAAGGGGTCTGAATTTTTCCTGAATGCACTGTATATACCAATACCTTATATCAGTGTCCTATGTATTTTTTGGTGTAAATGTGTTATGCTACATACTGTACATAGGCACTCTTTGTTGTAGTTTCAACAGAACCGATTCTAGAAATGAGACATAGGAGAGTGCATTTAGGTTCACTTTGAGAGTTGCATGTTATACAATGTGGGGGAAATAATAATTACTGAAAAGGTTCATTTGCAGCCTGGTCCCATAGACTAGATTTAACATACTAATGTAAATCTGGGACACTCAAATTAGTATGCTATGTTATGTTTGGCATGGTTGTAGAAGACAGATGGTTATTTGTCTAACGACCCAAAGGACGTGAGTTCAAATCTCATCACAGAAACTTTTCAACTACTAGCAACTACTTAGCATGTCAGCTATCCCTTCCCCTATCCCTAACCCTTTTAGCTAACCCTAACCCTAACCCTTTTAGCTAACCCTAACCCTAACCCTTTTAGCTAACCCTAACCCTAACCCTTTTAGCTAACCATAACCCTAACCCTTTTAGCTAACCATAACCCTAACCTTAACCTTTTAACTTAACTCCTAAACTTAACCTTAACCCCTTGCCTAGCTAAAGTTAGCCAGCTAGCTAATGTTAGCCACTTAGCCACTTAGCTGGAATTCTGAGCATATCTTATGTCTAGCAACCCAAAGGATGCAAATTTATTGCCTTACCTCCCTTATCTTGCCTCATTTGCACACACTGTACAGTATATATATTTGTAACATATTATACGTTTCGCAAATTCATACATAAATTATAATATGAATTGTAATTCATAACATATCTTACATAATGGGTGATGGACATGCACAAATGTATACATACCATACGAAACGTAACATTTCATACTAACTGGAGTGGCTTGGATTTAGTTACAGAATAATATGAAACGATCTGAGAGCAGGTTGTCATATGTCACATTCAAGCTGTGGGCTCTTTAAAAAACAACTCTTAACTGCTGGTCTTAACAAATTGGTTTAGTGTTTAGTCCTGACAGCAGATTTGGTCATCCACTTACAAATTCTCCCAACTGTCAAAACAATGTGAGCGATCATCTCTAATGGCTGACCATGGCTTGACGGGTAGCTGACGATGTCAACTGTTCTGTATGCCTCGGTTCTCTGTTGCAACATGTGGGCGATTTCAGGAGGCTGCTGAAGGGAGAATAGCTCATAATAATGGCTGGAACGGAGTCAATGGAATGGCATCAAACACATGGAAACCATTCCACTAATTCCGCATCAACCATTACTACGAGCCCGTCCTCCCCAATTAAGGTGCCACCAACCACCTGTGGTATATTTTTTTTTACCATGGTTTAAAATGACGGACACGACTTTAACAGGGGAGAGGATGACTGCCATACTTGAAACTAAATGGGCTTTTCTTCTCTGATTACCTTTATGAGTGGATTGTTTTGATACAAGACTCCTCAGGTTCCTTTCACTTAAGACAACCATTCAATAGATCAGAGGAAGTCCATCCACCTTACTATATAGGTCACGCTGACCCTTTAAGAAAGTCTGTGCATTTATTATGCCATTCGTTGCATTTTCTCTACAAAACAACCAAACACAAACAACCAAAAATGTATCAACATGATCTATATTTTATTCAACTAGGCCTACGTGTTTTCTATGTTCTGCTCAATGTGTATTGCCCATATCACTACAGTTGTGTTGATAATGCAGGATCAGATTTAGGCCTGGATTGAATCAGACGTTTCATCACAGAATTAGTTCAAGTATCACACGAGTCAGTGTATAGAAACGTATGGAATGTCTCGTGAATATTTGCTCATATCACAGAAACCCTCATCTATAATTGACTGATTGTATAAAATGAGGTACGAGTTTGACTTGAACACACAGGGAACACACAGCAGCATATCAGCCCAGAAGTTGAGAAGTGTTTTTACAGAACGGATAGTCTACATAATTTACACTATGAAGGGATGAACAGGTGCTTCTAACTCAAGTAAAATCATTATTTCAGTGGGAGATGTGGTCAAAATAAAGGCTCCTGTCGATATGTGTGGAGGATGCAGAGGTATGCCCCAGGTGGGCGTTATATAGCACGTAGGATGATAAGAACAGATTATATAATGAAGATTACCAAAGGTTGAGAGAAGTATCTCTCCTCCTTCTCAATATCTTGGCAGAGATGCGACCCAGAAGCTATGAGCAGGGCTGGTTCAATGCTTTTGTCTTTGTCCTCAACAAACTCTGATGTGAGCCTTTGTTTACTTACTCTGAAAGAACTGCTCGGGAGGTATATCATAGGTTTATATACAGTAGTTATAGGTAACAGCATGCTTAACATATTCTAATGTAGTATTCTGCAGTCAGCGCCAAGTTTCAACTAACTGCACATCCTGACAATGATCCACATAGAACAGGAAAGTATTTTTAAATGTCATACTTTGTTTGGTATTTCATTTATATCTAATCAAGCTGATGCAAACGCTGGAGACAGTCACAGTCCTACACAGTAGCATGTGATATGACATAACAATGCAGCTAATAGTGATATTTTGAATGCCCCTTCTCATCTCCAACCTCAGATATTAATCCTCACTGAAACCTTGCCCAGTAATTGTCCAGACACCTGTTTACGAATGTTTAGCTGTAAAGAAGAAAAAAAATATATGTTATGAAACAGCTTACAATTTAATCTCTCTTTCATGGGCCATAGAAACAGGCTCAAATGGAGTAATCTGCTTTTCTGAAAAGAGGACTTATTCATACATATGCAGCCATCTGTTGCTCTTGGTCGTGTTTGAAAAGAGTTGTCTCTGAACTAAACAAAGTATTGTTCTTCCTGCTCTACATCTGAACCAGCAACTAGCTCTCACAGTCTCAAGTCAGAATTAGACGTTCATCCATGTTTCTCAAACATCAACTCCACAATTTTAAGGTCAGGGTTTAATCATTAACCCCCGAAATCTTAATGTTAAGGCATTAACTCTGAATGGTTAAGGTAAGAGTTAAGGTTTGGGATAGGCTAAAAAGCAAATGTCTCAAAATTCAACTTTCTATTGCTGGATTTGAACTTGCAACCTTTGGAATCACATGCGTATGTCCATCGCCATCCACAAGATATTAGTAAAACCAAAACTTACTTGAAGGTAACAGCGCTCACTAGAGGCCGGTATCCACGTCATCTCCAGATGTCCTCAGACCTGGATGGATGTTGAACACTGACTTGTATCACTGGTGACCTGGCTGGAACCAGAGACAAACATCTCTTCCAGCAAAGTTGTTATTTAACAGAGAAAAACTCCTGCAAGACATCTATTTCCAAAGAAACGGGAATCAAAGTTGGTGAAGTAACTTGTTTTCATAATTCTTAGGCCACTGCGGGAGCAGTGAAAGGATTTACCTGCACACACACACACACACATGCACAAAAACACACACGGCTCCAGTTATCAGACGGTGTAACAGAGGACTGAGGACTGAGGTGTAACAGAGGACTGAGTCATTACATTGACAGAGAGTGTGTTTTATCTTCACACTGAGCCTCTACCTGTTTCCCTGCTGCTCCAAAGTGGCCTCACATTTAGTACCTCAACACAGTAAGTATAATATTAATGACACCAGTAACTGAAGATGGCCTAGACCTATATACCCAGAGGTTTCAGTGAATCATAGTTTCTGTTGCGCACGGAATTGCGGTACCACGTACCGCTAACAGTATTTTAGCCACAGACTGTAATGTGCTAGCTTTCTAGTCTGTGTTTCATACAGTGCCTTCAGACAGTATTCACCTTTCTAATGGCCTGGGGTGACTTATACAAAATGTTGTGGAGCAGGTACATTGCCTTGAGAAAGTGATCATACCCCTTGACTTTTTCCACATTTTGTTGCAGCCTGAATTTAAATTTGATTAATTTTTTTTTTCTCCCACCCATATAGACATAATACCCTATGATGACAAAGTGAAAACATGTTTTTTGAAATTTTAGCAAATTTATTGAAAATGAAATACAGAAATATCTCATTGACATAAGTACTCACACTCCTGAGTCAATACTTTGTAGAAACACCTTTGAGTCAGTCGTCTTGGGTATATCTGTATCAGCTTTGCACAATATTGTGTGTAGATGGGTGGGGGAAAAAATATTGAATTCAGGCTGTAACAACAAAATGTGGAATAAGTCAAGGGGTATGAATACTTTCTGTATGTGAAAGAAAGTACATAAAAAATATCTAAACGCTTTTTAAAATTCTGCATGACAGTGTTTCTTCTCATTATAGTCACAGAATGATGCTTTTTTTTGCATGAAAAACAGAAGATACAGTTGAGTTAACTCAACCATCTGTTATAATTAAGAACAAAGACAATGACACAAAAACCAACTCACACTTCGGGAACTCAAAGAAAAGTACCTCTTCTAAACTTTCTCGGGCTTGACAAACAGATAAACCGAGATGAAGAAGAACAACAAGACACAATTTCCCCATACTAAACTAAACTCACCTGCTCGGCGTCTAGAGGGAATAGCTGTGTTGTCACCTCTGGACTGATTATACCGTGATGTGTCTTGGGGCTGATGGGTGGGCAGTCTGCCTAACGTCTCACATCACAGACCTAATATGCAATGTGTTAATGTCTTCCACTGATGTTATATGCAGTGTGATTCTCTATCAGTTCTCTCTTTCTCTTCCACAGGTTTTCCCTGCCATCAATCATCTCCCTGATTGATTGGCAATTTCACAACATTTACAGAGATAGCGTTAGTGCGTATGTTTGTGTTTGGTGGTGATCAGCTGCTATTTTTAAAGTGACAACACTGCCTCCTATTGAAAATATGTATCAGCACAATAGTAAAACCCTGTACTCTGTTTACTGTATTCTACTATCAGCCCAACAGGCAGTATCATAAGGACACAACACTCAATGACATACATTTCATTTAAATTCCATCAAGCCAAAATATGGAAAAAACGAATCTCTGATGATCATTAAATTCAAACATAATAGCCTGTTCAATACTTTAAGATGCTCAAGAGAGCTCAAGAAATGTTCACAGTAGCATGGTGTCATGTAATAGCCCCTAAATAAGACTCTCATTTCAGAACCATGAACTACACGGATGCTTACAATCACCATCTCTGTGATAAGAAGTGTTCTGTTTCTGCTGTGATCATGGGCCCTGGTCAAAAGTCGTGCAGTATATAGGGAATAGGGTGCCATTTGGGAAGCAAGCCCAGCATATGTTGGTTTGCTGGCAGCTATAACCAGCACTGTATCACCACACCTTTTATTCAAAGTTCAAGCATGTGCATCAGAGTTACTTTACCCATAGAGCGGGGCACAATTGGCCCAGCGTCGTCCGGGTTTGGCCAGAGTAGGCCGTCATTGTAAATAAGAATTTGTTCTTAACTAACTTGCCTAGTTAAATAAAGGGTAAAAAATACTCCACAGTTTGAGTGGCAACTCAGAGACACACACCTAGACTGTGCAACGTCTGTTCTGACCTCTTCCTTCAAAGAGATTTTTGTTAGATGTCTCAAACACCACAAAGTGAAGGACACCTTGGAGCAGTCACTCAATGGCGTGCGTACATCCACTAAACAGGTGTTCAATACAATGATACTGCAAGCATCAATCAGGTGCATTGATGAGCTCTGTGTCCCCTGGCTATGAAGAGACTGTTCTCTTTTGGAAGTGTGTGTGTGTGTGTGTGTGTGTGTGTGTGTGTGTGTGTGTGTGTGTGTGTGTGTGTGTGTGTGTGTGTGTGTGTGTGTGTGTGTGTGTGTGTGTGTGTGTGACAGACGCCTAATGAGAGGCTGTCAGCCCAACACAGGTAAACAAATCAATGGCACCAGGCAGGAGAGAACCCAAGGTTGACCCACCCACACACACACAGACACACACACACACACACACAGTATAGGGAACAGGGTGTACTTTTGTACATGGCATGTGGCTACCACCGAGACATTTACCATGAAAAACAAATGTATTATTCAATCAGTGGACACCTGGTCAACAGCTGTAATTATTACCAGTACTTTAACCTGACCACCTACTGTCTCCAGGGGATTCTCAGCCTCACAATATTGCTTTCAACAGGTCCAGACAGCATGTATTGGAATTAAGTTCATGCAAAGATGAACCTGTATCTGTGAAGGACAGACATGCCTGCCTCCGCATGTTGTACTTTCTATTTCTGTAAGCCTCACCTACAGTAGGTGTTGTTCTGCATAACATTTCTCCTACACAGGATACTGGCTGTGTCTATACTGACTCGCTGACTAACATGTCTCTGCATGTCTGTTTATTGGGAGCATCAGAAGAACAGTGTCTGCATCCCATAGCAGCAGGAAGTAGGGGTGCTGAGGGTGCTGCAGCACCCCCTGAAAGATCTGAATTAACATGTATATATTCATTTAAAAAGTTGTGCAGGGGCCTTTGCTAGCATTAGCGGACAGATATAGAGAAATATTTTTCTTGGTCAAATAATATGGGAAACAACCACTTTTTGTGCAGTATTAATTTACCATCCTTACAAACCACTTAATGTAAATGTACGTTACTCTTTATAGGCTGGTCATCTAGGTTTGTACCTGTAGACATTCCATCACCATGAAGAACAACAATGACCAATACAGTAATTGAGAACATTGAGACATCAAATTGTTTGTGATGAGGCAATGATGTAGCTCAGTTGGTAAAGCATGGCGCTTGCAGCACTAGGGTTGTGGGTTTGATTCTCACGGGGAAAACATATGCTACTGTAAGTTGCTCAGGATAACCTAGTAAAATTAAAGAATAGACCATTTCTGTTTCCACATATCGTTTTTTTGCATTTGCAAAGTATTTTAAGAAACTGGAAAACAAATATCAAGCAAGTATTTGTATATTGTATTATCAGATTAACGGTTGTGTACAGATAATTATCACACTCAAATTACAAATGCTGGTGAACACTCACACAAAATGATCACAACAGTATTGCGCTGGGCCTTTGCTAGTCCTGTATTAGCAGACCAATGTAGACATCTTCAGGTAAGGCATTTTGTTTTCTTTCTGCACCCCCACCCCCAAACTACTTCCCACAGCTATGCCGATTCCCTATAGAGGACACTAACCTATGGGAAACAGGTGCACTATATAGGGAATAAGGTGCCAAATGGGACGCAAACAATGACTCCCATCAAACAAGACAGGCCAACTGAGAGCAGCCAAGTCAGTCAGTGAGCTAATAGGCGTACCGTCCCTCAACGTAGTTAGTAGGCCTACAGTACAGACATGGTTAGTAGACCTACAGTACAGACATGGTTAGTAGACCTACAGTACAGACATGGTTAGTAGACCTACAGTACAGACATGGTTAGTAGACCTACAGTACAGACATGGTTAGTAGACCTACAATACAGACATGGTTAGTAGACCTACAGTACAGACATGGTTAGTAGACCTACAGTACAGACATGGTTAGTAGACCTTCAGTTCAGACATGGTTAGTAGACCTTCAGTACAGACATGGTTAGTAGACCTACAGTACAGACATGGTTAGTAGACCTACAGTACAGACATGGTTAGTAGAACTACAGTACAGACATGGTTAGTAGACCTACAGACATGGTTAGTAGACCTACAGTACAGACATGGTTAGTAGACCTTCAGTACAGACATGATTAGTAGACCTACAGTACAGACATGGTTAGTAGACCTTCAGTACAGACATGGTTAGTAGACCTTCAGTACAGACATGGTTAGTAGGCCCACAGTACAGACATGGTTAGTAGACCTACAGACATGATTAGTAGACCTTCAGTACAGACATGGTTAGTAGACCTACAGACATGGTTAGTAGACCTACAGTACAGACATGGTGAGTAGACCTACAGTACAGACATGGTTAGTAGACCTACAGTACAGACATGGTTAGTAGACCTTCAGTACAGACATGGTTATTAGACCTATAGACATGGTTAGTAGACCTACAGTACAGACATGGTTAGTATACCTACAGTACAGACATGGTTAGTAGACCTACAGTACAGACATGGTTAGTATACCTACAGTACAGACATGGTTAGTAGACCTACAGTACAGACATGGTTAGTATACCTACAGACATGGTTAGTAGACCTACAGACATGGTTAGTAGACCTACAGTACAGACATGGTTAGTAGACCTACAGTACAGACATCGTTGGTAGACCTTCAGTACAGACATGGTTAGTAGACCTACAGTACAGACATGGTTAGTAGACCTTCAGTACAGACATGATTAGTAGACCTACAGTACAGACATGGTTAGTAGACCTTCAGTACAGACATGGTTAGTAGACCTTCAGTACAGACATGGTTAGTAGGCCCACAGTACAGACATGGTTAGTAGACCTACAGACATGATTAGTAGACCTTCAGTACAGACATGGTTAGTAGACCTACAGACATGGTTAGTAGACCTACAGTACAGACATGGTTAGTAGACCTACAGTACAGACATGGTTATTAGACCTATAGACATGGTTAGTAGACCAACAGACATGGTTAGCAGAGCTACCGTACAGACATGGTTAGTAGACCTACAGTACAGACATGGTTAGTAGACCTACAGTAAAGACATGGTTATTAGACCTAAAGACATGGTTAGTAGACCTACAGTACAGACATGGTTAGTAGACCTACAGTACAGACATGGTTAGTAGACTTACAGCCATGGTTAGTAGACCTTCAGCCTTGGTTAGTAGACCTTCAGCCTTGGTTAGTAGACCTACAGCCTTGGTTAGTAGACCTTCAGCCTTGGTTAGTAGACCTACAGCCTTGGTTAGTAGACCTTCAGCCTTGGTTAGTAGACCTTCAGCCTTGGTTAGTAGACCTTCAGCCTTGGTTAGTAGACCTACAGCCTTGGTTAGTAGACCTTCAGCCTTGGTTAGTAGACCTACAGCCTTGGTTAGTAGACCTTCAGCCTTGGTTAGTAGACCTACAGCCTTGGTTAGTAGACATTCAGCCTTGGTTAGTAGACCTACAGCCTTGGTTAGTAGACCTTCAGCCTTGGTTAGTAGACCTTCAGCCTTGGTTAGTAGACTTACAGCAATGGTTATTAGACCTTCAGCCTTGGTTAGTAGACCTTCAGCCTTGGTTAGTAGACCTTCAGCCTTGGTTAGTAGACCTTCAGCCTTCGTTAGTAGACCTACAGCCTTGGTTAGTAGACCTTCAGCCTTGGTTAGTAGACCTTCAGTACAGCCATGGTTAGTTTACCTTCGTTACAGCCAGCGCTGTTGTCGGCATTCTACAGCACACACACACCCTCCTCGCCCTCTTTTCCCCCATGCAGAATTGGGGTACTAGGTTTTCCCACAGATAAGAAATAATCATATGAAATCAGAATTGCTTACAGGTCTCTGTATCCTAGAAAAACAAAATATATACAAGAGAGGCGGGGGGACATGACGCCAGGGCGAGGGCATTGGAATG